>NC_068939.1:141786255-142086255 GCF_016801865.2 Culex pipiens pallens
CGTGTTTCATCCTGGTTGGCTTGCCCACAAGCAGAAGAAAATCAGTTCAATTAGTTGGGTGGTGACGCGCGGTCAATTATGTGGCATTGTGTGTGAAAAGAAAAGAATTTTATTTCGTGTTTCATCCTGGTTGGCTTGCCCACAAGCAGAAGAAAATCAGTTCAATTAGTTGGGTGGTGACGCGCGGTCAATTATGTGGCATTGTGTGTGAAAAGAAAAGAATTTTATTTCGTGTTTCATCCTGGTTGGCTTGCCCACAAGCAGAAGAAAATCAGTTCAATTAGTTGGGTGGTGACGCGCGGTCAATTATGTGGCATTGTGTGTGAAAAGAAAAGAATTTTATTTCGTGTTTCATCCTGGTTGGCTTGCCCACAAGCAGAAGAAAATCAGTTCAATTAGTTGGGTGGTGACGCGCGGTCAATTATGTGGCATTGTGTGTGAAAAGAAAAGAATTTTATTTCGTGTTTCATCCTGGTTGGCTTGCCCACAAGCAGAAGAAAATCAGTTCAATTAGTTGGGTGGTGACGCGCGGTCAATTATGTGGCATTGTGTGTGAAAAGAAAAGAATTTTATTTCGTGTTTCATCCTGGTTGGCTTGCCCACAAGCAGAAGAAAATCAGTTCAATTAGTTGGGTGGTGACGCGCGGTCAATTATGTGGCATTGTGTGTGAAAAGAAAAGAATTTTATTTCGTGTTTCATCCTGGTTGGCTTGCCCACAAGCAGAAGAAAATCAGTTCAATTAGTTGGGTGGTGACGCGCGGTCAATTATGTGGCATTGTGTGTGAAAAGAAAAGAATTTTATTTCGTGTTTCATCCTGATTGGCTTGCCCACAAGCAGAAGAAAATCAGTTCAATTAGTTGGGTGGTGACGCGCGGTCAATTATGTGGCATTGTGTGTGAAAAGAAAAGAATTTTATTTCGTGTTTCATCCTGGTTGGCTTGCCCACAAGCAGAAGAAAATCAGTTCAATTTGTTGGGTGGTGACGCGCGGTCAATTATGTGGCATTGTGTGTGAAAAGAAAAGAATTTTATTTCGTGTTTCATCCTGGTTGGCTTGCCCACAAGCAGAAGAAAATCAGTTCAATTAGTTGGGTGGTGACGCGCGGTCAATTATGTGGCATTGTGTGTGAAAAGAAAAGAATTTTATTTCGTGTTTCATCCTGGTTGGCTTGCCCACAAGCAGAAGAAAATCAGTTCAATTAGTTGGGTGGTGACGCGCGGTCAATTATGTGGCATTGTGTGTGAAAAGAAAAGAATTTTATTTCGTGTTTCATCCTGGTTGGCTTGCCCACAAGCAGAAGAAAATCAGTTCAATTAGTTGGGTGGTGACGCGCGGTCAATTATGTGGCATTGTGTGTGAAAAGAAAAGAATTTTATTTCGTGTTTCATCCTGGTTGGCTTGCCCACAAGCAGAAGAAAATCAGTTCAATTTGTTGGGTGGTGACGCGCGGTCAATTATGTGGCATTGTGTGTGAAAAGAAAAGAATTTTATTTCGTGTTTCATCCTGATTGGCTTGCCCACAAGCAGAAGAAAATCAGTTCAATTTGTTGGGTGGTGACGCGCGGTCAATTATGTGGCATTGTGTGTGAAAAGAAAAGAATTTTATTTCGTGTTTCATCCTGATTGGCTTGCCCACAAGCAGAAGAAAATCAGTTCAATTAGTTGGGTGGTGACGCGCGGTCAATTATGTGGCATTGTGTGTGAAAAGAAAAGAATTTTATTTCGTGTTTCATCCTGGTTGGCTTGCCCACAAGCAGAAGAAAATCAGTTCAATTTGTTGGGTGGTGACGCGCGGTCAATTATGTGGCATTGTGTGTGAAAAGAAAAGAATTTTATTTCGTGTTTCATCCTGGTTGGCTTGCCCACAAGCAGAAGAAAATCAGTTCAATTTGTTGGGTGGTGACGCGCGGTCAATTATGTGGCATTGTGTGTGAAAAGAAAAGAATTTTATTTCGTGTTTCATCCTGATTGGCTTGCCCACAAGCAGAAGAAAATCAGTTCAATTAGTTGGGTGGTGACGCGCGGTCAATTATGTGGCATTGTGTGTGAAAAGAAAAGAATTTTATTTCGTGTTTCATCCTGATTGGCTTGCCCACAAGCAGAAGAAAATCAGTTCAATTTGTTGGGTGGTGACGCGCGGTCAATTATGTGGCATTGTGTGTGAAAAGAAAAGAATTTTATTTCGTGTTTCATCCTGATTGGCTTGCCCACAAGCAGAAGAAAATCAGTTCAATTAGTTGGGTGGTGACGCGCGGTCAATTATGTGGCATTGTGTGTGAAAAGAAAAGAATTTTATTTCGTGTTTCATCCTGGTTGGCTTGCCCACAAGCAGAAGAAAATCAGTTCAATTTGTTGGGTGGTGACGCGCGGTCAATTATGTGGCATTGTGTGTGAAAAGAAAAGAATTTTATTTCGTGTTTCATCCTGATTGGCTTGCCCACAAGCAGAAGAAAATCAGTTCAATTTGTTGGGTGGTGACGCGCGGTCAATTATGTGGCATTGTGTGTGAAAAGAAAAGAATTTTATTTCGTGTTTCATCCTGATTGGCTTGCCCACAAGCAGAAGAAAATCAGTTCAATTAGTTGGGTGGTGACGCGCGGTCAATTATGTGGCATTGTGTGTGAAAAGAAAAGAATTTTATTTCGTGTTTCATCCTGGTTGGCTTGCCCACAAGCAGAAGAAAATCAGTTCAATTTGTTGGGTGGTGACGCGCGGTCAATTATGTGGCATTGTGTGTGAAAAGAAAAGAATTTTATTTCGTGTTTCATCCTGGTTGGCTTGCCCACAAGCAGAAGAAAATCAGTTCAATTAGTTGGGTGGTGACGCGCGGTCAATTATGTGGCATTGTGTGTGAAAAGAAAAGAATTTTATTTCGTGTTTCATCCTGGTTGGCTTGCCCACAAGCAGAAGAAAATCAGTTCAATTAGTTGGGTGGTGACGCGCGGTCAATTATGTGGCATTGTGTGTGAAAAGAAAAGAATTTTATTTCGTGTTTCATCCTGGTTGGCTTGCCCACAAGCAGAAGAAAATCAGTTCAATTAGTTGGGTGGTGACGCGCGGTCAATTATGTGGCATTGTGTGTGAAAAGAAAAGAATTTTATTTCGTGTTTCATCCTGGTTGGCTTGCCCACAAGCAGAAGAAAATCAGTTCAATTTGTTGGGTGGTGACGCGCGGTCAATTATGTGGCATTGTGTGTGAAAAGAAAAGAATTTTATTTCGTGTTTCATCCTGGTTGGCTTGCCCACAAGCAGAAGAAAATCAGTTCAATTAGTTGGGTGGTGACGCGCGGTCAATTATGTGGCATTGTGTGTGAAAAGAAAAGAATTTTATTTCGTGTTTCATCCTGGTTGGCTTGCCCACAAGCAGAAGAAAATCAGTTCAATTTGTTGGGTGGTGACGCGCGGTCAATTATGTGGCATTGTGTGTGAAAAGAAAAGAATTTTATTTCGTGTTTCATCCTGGTTGGCTTGCCCACAAGCAGAAGAAAATCAGTTCAATTAGTTGGGTGGTGACGCGCGGTCAATTATGTGGCATTGTGTGTGAAAAGAAAAGAATTTTATTTCGTGTTTCATCCTGGTTGGCTTGCCCACAAGCAGAAGAAAATCAGTTCAATTAGTTGGGTGGTGACGCGCGGTCAATTATGTGGCATTGTGTGTGAAAAGAAAAGAATTTTATTTCGTGTTTCATCCTGGTTGGCTTGCCCACAAGCAGAAGAAAATCAGTTCAATTAGTTGGGTGGTGACGCGCGGTCAATTATGTGGCATTGTGTGTGAAAAGAAAAGAATTTTATTTCGTGTTTCATCCTGGTTGGCTTGCCCACAAGCAGAAGAAAATCAGTTCAATTTGTTGGGTGGTGACGCGCGGTCAATTATGTGGCATTGTGTGTGAAAAGAAAAGAATTTTATTTCGTGTTTCATCCTGATTGGCTTGCCCACAAGCAGAAGAAAATCAGTTCAATTTGTTGGGTGGTGACGCGCGGTCAATTATGTGGCATTGTGTGTGAAAAGAAAAGAATTTTATTTCGTGTTTCATCCTGGTTGGCTTGCCCACAAGCAGAAGAAAATCAGTTCAATTTGTTGGGTGGTGACGCGCGGTCAATTATGTGGCATTGTGTGTGAAAAGAAAAGAATTTTATTTCGTGTTTCATCCTGGTTGGCTTGCCCACAAGCAGAAGAAAATCAGTTCAATTAGTTGGGTGGTGACGCGCGGTCAATTATGTGGCATTGTGTGTGAAAAGAAAAGAATTTTATTTCGTGTTTCATCCTGGTTGGCTTGCCCACAAGCAGAAGAAAATCAGTTCAATTTGTTGGGTGGTGACGCGCGGTCAATTATGTGGCATTGTGTGTGAAAAGAAAAGAATTTTATTTCGTGTTTCATCCTGATTGGCTTGCCCACAAGCAGAAGAAAATCAGTTCAATTTGTTGGGTGGTGACGCGCGGTCAATTATGTGGCATTGTGTGTGAAAAGAAAAGAATTTTATTTCGTGTTTCATCCTGGTTGGCTTGCCCACAAGCAGAAGAAAATCAGTTCAATTTGTTGGGTGGTGACGCGCGGTCAATTATGTGGCATTGTGTGTGAAAAGAAAAGAATTTTATTTCGTGTTTCATCCTGGTTGGCTTGCCCACAAGCAGAAGAAAATCAGTTCAATTAGTTGGGTGGTGACGCGCGGTCAATTATGTGGCATTGTGTGTGAAAAGAAAAGAATTTTATTTCGTGTTTCATCCTGGTTGGCTTGCCCACAAGCAGAAGAAAATCAGTTCAATTTGTTGGGTGGTGACGCGCGGTCAATTATGTGGCATTGTGTGTGAAAAGAAAAGAATTTTATTTCGTGTTTCATCCTGGTTGGCTTGCCCACAAGCAGAAGAAAATCAGTTCAATTAGTTGGGTGGTGACGCGCGGTCAATTATGTGGCATTGTGTGTGAAAAGAAAAGAATTTTATTTCGTGTTTCATCCTGGTTGGCTTGCCCACAAGCAGAAGAAAATCAGTTCAATTAGTTGGGTGGTGACGCGCGGTCAATTATGTGGCATTGTGTGTGAAAAGAAAAGAATTTTATTTCGTGTTTCATCCTGGTTGGCTTGCCCACAAGCAGAAGAAAATCAGTTCAATTAGTTGGGTGGTGACGCGCGGTCAATTATGTGGCATTGTGTGTGAAAAGAAAAGAATTTTATTTCGTGTTTCATCCTGGTTGGCTTGCCCACAAGCAGAAGAAAATCAGTTCAATTTGTTGGGTGGTGACGCGCGGTCAATTATGTGGCATTGTGTGTGAAAAGAAAAGAATTTTATTTCGTGTTTCATCCTGGTTGGCTTGCCCACAAGCAGAAGAAAATCAGTTCAATTAGTTGGGTGGTGACGCGCGGTCAATTATGTGGCATTGTGTGTGAAAAGAAAAGAATTTTATTTCGTGTTTCATCCTGGTTGGCTTGCCCACAAGCAGAAGAAAATCAGTTCAATTTGTTGGGTGGTGACGCGCGGTCAATTATGTGGCATTGTGTGTGAAAAGAAAAGAATTTTATTTCGTGTTTCATCCTGGTTGGCTTGCCCACAAGCAGAAGAAAATCAGTTCAATTAGTTGGGTGGTGACGCGCGGTCAATTATGTGGCATTGTGTGTGAAAAGAAAAGAATTTTATTTCGTGTTTCATCCTGGTTGGCTTGCCCACAAGCAGAAGAAAATCAGTTCAATTAGTTGGGTGGTGACGCGCGGTCAATTATGTGGCATTGTGTGTGAAAAGAAAAGAATTTTATTTCGTGTTTCATCCTGGTTGGCTTGCCCACAAGCAGAAGAAAATCAGTTCAATTAGTTGGGTGGTGACGCGCGGTCAATTATGTGGCATTGTGTGTGAAAAGAAAAGAATTTTATTTCGTGTTTCATCCTGGTTGGCTTGCCCACAAGCAGAAGAAAATCAGTTCAATTTGTTGGGTGGTGACGCGCGGTCAATTATGTGGCATTGTGTGTGAAAAGAAAAGAATTTTATTTCGTGTTTCATCCTGATTGGCTTGCCCACAAGCAGAAGAAAATCAGTTCAATTTGTTGGGTGGTGACGCGCGGTCAATTATGTGGCATTGTGTGTGAAAAGAAAAGAATTTTATTTCGTGTTTCATCCTGGTTGGCTTGCCCACAAGCAGAAGAAAATCAGTTCAATTTGTTGGGTGGTGACGCGCGGTCAATTATGTGGCATTGTGTGTGAAAAGAAAAGAATTTTATTTCGTGTTTCATCCTGGTTGGCTTGCCCACAAGCAGAAGAAAATCAGTTCAATTAGTTGGGTGGTGACGCGCGGTCAATTATGTGGCATTGTGTGTGAAAAGAAAAGAATTTTATTTCGTGTTTCATCCTGGTTGGCTTGCCCACAAGCAGAAGAAAATCAGTTCAATTTGTTGGGTGGTGACGCGCGGTCAATTATGTGGCATTGTGTGTGAAAAGAAAAGAATTTTATTTCGTGTTTCATCCTGATTGGCTTGCCCACAAGCAGAAGAAAATCAGTTCAATTTGTTGGGTGGTGACGCGCGGTCAATTATGTGGCATTGTGTGTGAAAAGAAAAGAATTTTATTTCGTGTTTCATCCTGGTTGGCTTGCCCACAAGCAGAAGAAAATCAGTTCAATTTGTTGGGTGGTGACGCGCGGTCAATTATGTGGCATTGTGTGTGAAAAGAAAAGAATTTTATTTCGTGTTTCATCCTGGTTGGCTTGCCCACAAGCAGAAGAAAATCAGTTCAATTAGTTGGGTGGTGACGCGCGGTCAATTATGTGGCATTGTGTGTGAAAAGAAAAGAATTTTATTTCGTGTTTCATCCTGGTTGGCTTGCCCACAAGCAGAAGAAAATCAGTTCAATTTGTTGGGTGGTGACGCGCGGTCAATTATGTGGCATTGTGTGTGAAAAGAAAAGAATTTTATTTCGTGTTTCATCCTGGTTGGCTTGCCCACAAGCAGAAGAAAATCAGTTCAATTAGTTGGGTGGTGACGCGCGGTCAATTATGTGGCATTGTGTGTGAAAAGAAAAGAATTTTATTTCGTGTTTCATCCTGGTTGGCTTGCCCACAAGCAGAAGAAAATCAGTTCAATTAGTTGGGTGGTGACGCGCGGTCAATTATGTGGCATTGTGTGTGAAAAGAAAAGAATTTTATTTCGTGTTTCATCCTGGTTGGCTTGCCCACAAGCAGAAGAAAATCAGTTCAATTTGTTGGGTGGTGACGCGCGGTCAATTATGTGGCATTGTGTGTGAAAAGAAAAGAATTTTATTTCGTGTTTCATCCTGGTTGGCTTGCCCACAAGCAGAAGAAAATCAGTTCAATTAGTTGGGTGGTGACGCGCGGTCAATTATGTGGCATTGTGTGTGAAAAGAAAAGAATTTTATTTCGTGTTTCATCCTGATTGGCTTGCCCACAAGCAGAAGAAAATCAGTTCAATTAGTTGGGTGGTGACGCGCGGTCAATTATGTGGCATTGTGTGTGAAAAGAAAAGAATTTTATTTCGTGTTTCATCCTGGTTGGCTTGCCCACAAGCAGAAGAAAATCAGTTCAATTAGTTGGGTGGTGACGCGCGGTCAATTATGTGGCATTGTGTGTGAAAAGAAAAGAATTTTATTTCGTGTTTCATCCTGGTTGGCTTGCCCACAAGCAGAAGAAAATCAGTTCAATTAGTTGGGTGGTGACGCGCGGTCAATTATGTGGCATTGTGTGTGAAAAGAAAAGAATTTTATTTCGTGTTTCATCCTGGTTGGCTTGCCCACAAGCAGAAGAAAATCAGTTCAATTTGTTGGGTGGTGACGCGCGGTCAATTATGTGGCATTGTGTGTGAAAAGAAAAGAATTTTATTTCGTGTTTCATCCTGATTGGCTTGCCCACAAGCAGAAGAAAATCAGTTCAATTAGTTGGGTGGTGACGCGCGGTCAATTATGTGGCATTGTGTGTGAAAAGAAAAGAATTTTATTTCGTGTTTCATCCTGGTTGGCTTGCCCACAAGCAGAAGAAAATCAGTTCAATTTGTTGGGTGGTGACGCGCGGTCAATTATGTGGCATTGTGTGTGAAAAGAAAAGAATTTTATTTCGTGTTTCATCCTGGTTGGCTTGCCCACAAGCAGAAGAAAATCAGTTCAATTAGTTGGGTGGTGACGCGCGGTCAATTATGTGGCATTGTGTGTGAAAAGAAAAGAATTTTATTTCGTGTTTCATCCTGGTTGGCTTGCCCACAAGCAGAAGAAAATCAGTTCAATTAGTTGGGTGGTGACGCGCGGTCAATTATGTGGCATTGTGTGTGAAAAGAAAAGAATTTTATTTCGTGTTTCATCCTGGTTGGCTTGCCCACAAGCAGAAGAAAATCAGTTCAATTTGTTGGGTGGTGACGCGCGGTCAATTATGTGGCATTGTGTGTGAAAAGAAAAGAATTTTATTTCGTGTTTCATCCTGGTTGGCTTGCCCACAAGCAGAAGAAAATCAGTTCAATTTGTTGGGTGGTGACGCGCGGTCAATTATGTGGCATTGTGTGTGAAAAGAAAAGAATCTTATTTCGTGTTTCATCCTGGTTGGCTTGCCCACAAGCAGAAGAAAATCAGTTCAATTTGTTGGGTGGTGACGCGCGGTCAATTATGTGGCATTGTGTGTGAAAAGAAAAGAATTTTATTTCGTGTTTCATCCTGGTTGGCTTGCCCACAAGCAGAAGAAAATCAGTTCAATTAGTTGGGTGGTGACGCGCGGTCAATTATGTGGCATTGTGTGTGAAAAGAAAAGAATTTTATTTCGTGTTTCATCCTGGTTGGCTTGCCCACAAGCAGAAGAAAATCAGTTCAATTAGTTGGGTGGTGACGCGCGGTCAATTATGTGGCATTGTGTGTGAAAAGAAAAGAATTTTATTTCGTGTTTCATCCTGGTTGGCTTGCCCACAAGCAGAAGAAAATCAGTTCAATTTGTTGGGTGGTGACGCGCGGTCAATTATGTGGCATTGTGTGTGAAAAGAAAAGAATTTTATTTCGTGTTTCATCCTGGTTGGCTTGCCCACAAGCAGAAGAAAATCAGTTCAATTAGTTGGGTGGTGACGCGCGGTCAATTATGTGGCATTGTGTGTGAAAAGAAAAGAATTTTATTTCGTGTTTCATCCTGGTTGGCTTGCCCACAAGCAGAAGAAAATCAGTTCAATTAGTTGGGTGGTGACGCGCGGTCAATTATGTGGCATTGTGTGTGAAAAGAAAAGAATCTTATTTCGTGTTTCATCCTGGTTGGCTTGCCCACAAGCAGAAGAAAATCAGTTCAATTAGTTGGGTGGTGACGCGCGGTCAATTATGTGGCATTGTGTGTGAAAAGAAAAGAATTTTATTTCGTGTTTCATCCTGATTGGCTTGCTCAAGTCCTTCCTATATCATCGTTGATCGGGAGGCACGACGTCGTGTGAATTGTTGCATTAAAATAAGTTTAAGTATTACTGTAAATGACTGTAAAAAAGTCCTTCCTATATCATCAATGTCGTCTGGGTAATCGTGATGAAAAATTACATTTATTCAGTATTTAAATACCTGTGCGCGAGTGTTTTGGTGTGCTAATTAGAAAGACCTTCCCATAGCATCGTTGCTCGGAAGGCTCGCCGACGGGTTTGTTATGAAAGTCCTCCCCATAGCATCGTAGCTCGGGAGGCATCGAAAAGCCAATACCTTATCCTACTAACCCAAAAAAAATATAATCACGTGATGCTTGAAGGAGATGCTGTGGATTCAACGGTCTCAAGCGGTATCAACAAGTATATAGCGAAAAACTATGTGCTTGATGAGTCTGCAACTTCAACTATCGGACTAACATTCCTCCCTTTTGTTGAACTGCAGGCTTCTTGGGAGGGCGCCGGTATTGACTAATAAAGTCGGGGTCTTCAGGGGTTAAACAGTGAACGGATGGTTGGCTCCCACTGATCATTTTTGATTCATTGTTTAACTTCAGCTGATCTGTCAATAACGGAGTAGCAGCTCATTGGCAGTCAACCATGCTCATGCTCATGCTCAAAGTGTTTGGACAGTAAGTAAAATGAATCCATACTCCACAATCTTGAAATTTCTTTAAAACTTGCCTATGTAGTTTGAGAGAGTATGGTTTGACACATTAAGTTGAAACGAATAAAATCATTCAGAATTTTTATTTCCTTAAAAAATAAATTTTCTAACCTAAGTTATACTGATTTCAGCTCTTGAAACAAAATGGTTTAAGCTTTTAAGTTTTTCTTTAAAAATCTAACTTCTCGTGTTTGTTTTACTTCAAACAACTCATGTTTTCAAATATTTGAAGCAAGTTTTTAAACCATGTTTGCATTTTTCGGGCACCTCTTAAACAATACAAAGTAGTTTTTCAATGATTTTTTAAGGTTTTTTGTTCCACTTGGTTTTCAGGTTTATAAATGACTTCTGTTGAACGTTTTTTAATGGAACGAAAACATGATTTAAATTATACGATAAATTTTCATCATCCCACTACCGCTCTTCGATTTTTTTCAAGTTAAACCTTCTAACACCCTTTCTTGCACCCATGCTCCATAATTCTTTTACTTTAAATTGTCTTTTTTTTTTGAACGAATTGAAGTAAACAAAAACGTAAACTATTCGCATTCTTTATTCTGTATCCAATTATTTTTTAAAAAGTTTACCTGAATTGTAAAAGTTTATTTTCATTAAGCAAGGTCTATTTGCAGTTGCTTCAGAAACTAATACTAATATCAGAAATAAATCTTGGTATTAAATTGAGTTTCTTAATTTTTTCTAGAGCATTTAAAAAAATATATATATCCAAAAAATAAGAAAATGTATACTTCCGCTTGAATTTCGGGAATTCCCGGGAAATTTATAAATTTCCCGGGAAACGGGAAATAAATTTTTACGGGAAATTCCGGGAATTCCCGAGATTTTTTTTCCCGGGACGGGAAATTGGACGCTCTACTCAAGATTAATTAATTGGGCTGCGTTTTCATACATAGTTTCCTTTAGTATAGTTGTACATAACTTACTGCAGTTAGAACCTTTTTTCAAAAAGAAATTCCAGCTTTTGTAAACATGCTTAATATTGGTCTAAAAAATAATATTTTAAGTTTTTAAATATTTTACAAACTAAACTTGTTATATTTTGAACACAAACGTACAGGTTTTATGTGAAATTGCTGTAACTTATAGAAAATTAAAAGTTTGGATGAATAAGAAACATTTTGCTTAAGATTTCTTCAAAATGTTAAAAGGGGGATCAAGTTACGCATAACATTTTTAAAATGCCGGTTTAAAATGTTTTTTTTTTTTAAAACGCTTGGCATGATTCGAAGAGTTCATCTGATGGAATACCCTTATTAGCCAAACATAGATGAATGTTTAAGCTTTCAATTCATGCAAATAGTTTATAGTTTTGTGAGAAATTGACAGAGTTATTTGCGATACAAAAAAAGGGGATCAAGATCACTCTCCCCTAACTTGGATGGTAAATACACTGGCATTAATTTTTTGGTAATTAATGGAAAAATTACTTTCCCCATAAACAATCTTACGGTAAATAGGGGAACAGCATCTAATTCCAGCGTGCCTCTAATGTTGGCAGGTCAGAACTTTGACATTCAATTAAAGCTAATTAAAAGCGTTTTCAACTGAAATCGAGTGATGAATAGCTCAATAAGAAGTGAGCAAGCAAGTTTCTATAAAAAGTTTTGCAAAATTAGTTGTTTAAGTAGTGAAAAACAGCAAATTGGATGGAGTTAGGAGCGAGAGCTTAACCTGCCAAACATACGAGAATTTACCCTATATTTGGTGAAGGCTGCTCGAGTTTTCATCCGATTGAGCTCAAATTCGGGATAAAAATTCAGTTTGTCCAACAATTCAGATGGCGATAAGTCATACTTGAACCAACAATAACTGATCCTTCTTAATCAATCTGGTTTGTTCTTGGGCACAAACAATTTCTGGAGTTTTTTTTTAACCACCTTGAGTCAGGGGTATTAAAAAGCACCCAAAAAGCAAAAACTGAAAATTTGGTATAATATTGGACCTTAAAAAACTCTCCAGATTTGGACTTAATTTTCGCAAAAAAAACACATACTTTGTTTTGTAGAAGTTTATGTGGAATGCATGTTTGACTACATCTGTCGTATTTCCCGAACCTATTTCATACTCATGAGAAATTTACTGGCGGTGAACAGGTTCCGTCAAATGGGGTGAGTTATTTAAGACTAAGTCTGACTAAAGACAGCAGTTTTTAGAGCATTTAAAAGCTAAAAATGTATAAGCTGACGTACTGATTTTATTTTTCTGTGTCTGTTTCTCTCTGAAACAAAATATACCGTACCATCTCCTGTTTGACAATGTCCGAGTTTGTCTACCTCCGATTTTGGCATAACCCGTTTTTTGGCTATGGTAACACCAAACATAGTGATATTTGAAGGGCTCCAAAGAAAAGGGGTCAAGAAACAGCTTTACAGAACAAAGGAGGCCGATTTCTTGGGGCTTTTCTTCACCCTCTTTGCCTTGCTTTCGCTGCCGCTGCTGCGGAGTTCACACACACACTACCAAACGTTTGTTTTGATAGTGTGCGTGAGCGCCGTGTAAAAAGTGACAGTTCGTCACTTTTTAGTTTGACTTTGACTAACCAACGGGGTACAAACTAAAAAAAAGTGTCAAACGAAAAAGTGACCAACCACAGGGGGTTGAGTGTACTTTTTAAAGCCGGATCTCACTTATTTGCATGTGAATTTTGTGCGGGTCCATCATTTGACCCATCGTCAGATAGATAATCGAAAGTGCTTCTCAACAAATTTAAATCGTGAAGATCTAGCAACCCTGTCCCAAGTAACGACCTCAAAAGTGATACAGTGGACTCTCTCTGTGTCGACACTGAAGGAGCTGTCGAGAGCGGGAGGAATCAAATTATAGAACGAAAAAATCAAAGCATGCTTTCAGAAGACTGAAAAATTAATTGACAGATGGAGCAATTTTGATATCGAGAAGATCAACAGCCAGAGAGTCGACTGTATTTAAATACTTTTTAAAGTCGAACATTTTGGATTAAGTAGGTACCGTGCCTAAAACCACTAGCGTTTCCAGCTTCTCGAGGAAGGCGGGGCAAAAATATGGACGTTTTGAAAATTAAATCTGGGTAATTCTCTACTCACACGAAATCGGGAAAAAGTTGCCCAGACCCCTCTTCGATTTGCGTGAAACTTTGTCCTAAGGAGTAACTTTTGTCCCTGATCACGGATCCGAGGTCCGTTTTTTATATCTCGTGACGGAGGGGCGATACGACCCTTTTTTAATTTTGAACATGTGAAAAAAGAAATGTTTTTTTTTTTTTTAAATTTGCAGCCTTAAACGGTGATGAGATAGATATTTGGTGTCAAAGGGACTTTTATGTAAAATTAGACGCCCGATTTAATGGCGTACTAAGAATTCCTAAAAAACGTATTATTCATAGAAAAAAAAACTTTTTTTTTTAAACTCTCACATTTTCCGTTATTTGACTGTAAAAAAAATCGGAACATGTCATTTTAAGGGAAATTGATTGTAATTTTTCAAAGAAGGGTCATTTTTTCATTTAGAAGATTTTTTCTTCTTTTTAAAATTTCGTGTTTTTCTCTAACTTTGCAGGGTTTGTTTTTAGAGTGTAGCAATGTTCTAGTTGTAGAACAGACAATTCCAAAAAATTTAATATATAGACATAAGTGGTTTGCTTGTAAACATCAGGAGTTATCGCGATTTTACGAAAAAAAGTTTTGAAAAAGTTACTTTTTGCGTTTCTCTTTGTTTCGTCGTCACAGATTCCCAAAAAAGTGTCCACGTAGTTTATGGATGGTCCCTATAGGAAATTTTTTTGATTACGGTATTTGAGGAATGATCTAAAATTTCTGGTAAAATGCCCCCTCTCCTCCTTTTAACCGACCAGATTTCTAGAACGAAGCATGTTTTTTTTTAATTATCGCAGCCAAGATATTGGGGACTCACAGGGATAAAGTTTCCCCGCTCTCCCCTCATCAAACAGATATCAGCTTATTTAACAAAAACTTAAAATATTGATCGAACTTAAAGCACCCTGCGTCTCCAGCCAATTTTTTTTTTCTAAAAATTATTTTTATTAGGTCCTTTTTGGTGCTGGGACCTGGTTAGGACCGAGCCGGCTTTTGTAATTACATTTTACTTAAAGCTAAGAGTAATTACAGAGGATCTCCAGCAAAATTTTCTAGGAACTTTTTCTTATGGAGAAGCATGGTACTTTAAATTTGGTTGATAGGGGAAAGTTGGGCAAGTGTAACAAGCTAAGGAAATGCTCGTTATAACCCATCAAAAACGTTAAAAATCTGTCGGATTTTTTATAATCATCTTATTCCAGGTCTTGACTAAGACTTTGATAGAATGAGTTTTTAAAAAAAGTTTTTTTAATGTTAAAAATTTATTTTAAAAATTTTGATATTTTGTACGTTCTACTCAACTAGTGGGGCAAGATGAACAACCCGTTGGGGCAAGAGGAACAATGCATGAAACAACATGTTAATTTGCTAACAATTGAACTGTTATCACTTAGATACATCAGATTAGAATGTATTTGAAACGTTTCTTTCATTTTTAGATTAAATAATAATATTTTGCTATAAATTAGATCGTTTTCACGAAAAAAAATTATTGCTTTGATGAAAAAAAGGAAATTTTCATAATATCACTGTATTTTGCATGGGCAATTTTTTTTACAATTGTTTATCAGTTTTTAAGTACTTTTATGTACCGTAAACCGGGATGACTTTGATATGATTTCAATTTGTTTTTAGCATATTTTCCAACAGGTAAGGTTTTTCTCAAGATTGTTATTTTTAAAACATGTACTGGGGTAGACTACACAAAGTCCATGCACTATTCCGGAATAAAAGTTTTTTGAATAATGTTTAAAAAAATAGTTACGTTAAAAATTCTTAGTTTTAATTCCGGGGTGACTTTGATAGTCATAGTTTTTCTTGTTAAAATCATATTTAAGATGTTAAAACTTTATTTGTACCCTAAATGTACCATCACTAAAGTAGCTGATATAGTTTTTAAGAAAAAAAAACAATGTTTATATTTAGTTAACTAAGTGTATAAGCTTTTAAGCAAAATACATATAAATTTAAGATAAAATTGTTAAAAAGTCGAAATTTCGCCTAAAATTTGTTAAAAATGGTTTTGTTTATAAAATTATCGATTTATTTTGCATTTTTTTTTACAGAATTTGAAGCACGAATCACAAGTTTTCACATTTTAGATGAAATTTATTTAACTGAAATTGCTTATAAATTTGGAGATTTTTTTTAAATTGTGTTTCAAAAACACATATTATTTATTATTTACAAATTTATTCAACCTTCTCCTAGTGGAAAATTGTCCAAAGAATCCGAAAATGCATTCCGTTTTCCGATTAAAAATCATGTTCATTGAGAAAATCATGACACTTTGAGAAGTTTAAAATAATGACTTTCATCAACATTTTCTTAACTATAGTTAACTAACTATTTAAACTTGTTATAATTTTATGAAAAGTTCTTCTTGAGATACTTTGAACACTTCTCTACCACGGTCAGTATGTTTCTAAACCATTCCTTACGTATTTTAATTGTACTCTTTATTTTGCGGAAAAATCGCAAACCTATCAAAGTCACCCCGGCTATCAAAGTCACCCCGTTTTACGGTATTTATTTCTCAATAAAATATGTTGTTGCAGCGATTCGTATTTTTTCCTTACTAAAAATCAATATGGTACACTTGCCCCACCTGAACAAGATTTTTTAAAAGCTCTCAACAAAAATAACCAGAAGTTAAATCATACTTTATAATAGGTGCAAGTCATTAGTAGGGACACTACTGATCAAGGAAAAATAGCAGTTTGATAAAATGAGCCTTAAAACGAACCCTAAGCCTTATTTTGTACTTTCCAAGTATTATAAGAAAACAAAGGTTTTGAAAAAAAACTTCATCAAATCTTATGTCCCGTGGCGTTTACGTCGTTTTGGTAATTATGTGTAAGTAGAATCAGTTGATTGCAATGCTAGCAACAATTCCTCATATTGGAAATAATCAAAATTGTAAAAATTACGGCCGTACGAGCGATTGTTCCTCTTGCCCCATATGGTCGTCTTGCCCCACCTTCCCCTACATCCAAATCATTTTTATTTTTTTTCAAAATATCATACCACCATTTTTGGAAATGTTATGGAAATCTAATCACCTTTCGAGCTAAAATTGGTTTAGTCGTTCCGAAGATGTGATATTTGAAAAAAAACGAGGTTTTAATTTTTTCAACACCCTTAATCGGCTAGGACAATCAATGGTTTGTAAAAAGTGCCTTTAGTTTTCCATACATGAATCCCTTTGGCAAATTAAAATTTGAAATTTTATTTAAACAAAAATTATCAGCCTTTGAAAACATGCTACATATTGGTTTGAATATGAATATTTCAGGTTTTTAAATAGGTAGTAAAAATACTATTTGTCACCATTTTCCTGGTATTCTGTTCATTTTTTTTAAACATTTTTTTTTCTGTGAACCATTAACTTAATAACCCACTATTGAGTCATCCACCCTACACTATCGAATCAGCCGTTAGGGGGTGGAGGGGGATGAAATGACTATTTTTTGTTGTTGCTCAAAGTGGGTGGCTGTTGTGTTAAGTCACACAGCACCGGATCGCTTGGATCCTTTTTCTAATGTATTACACACTTTGGGTGGACGGATGGATGCTCGGTAGATATCTCTTTCTGCTGGTCTCTTGTCGCCCTGCGAAGCCACCAAGAGTTACGGGAAGCAGTCAGTCGGTGGGTTAGTGTGGGTGCGTGGATGGGAGCGTGATAATTAAATCAAACATTTATTCAGACATACGGGCGACATTAAAGTGTATACAAAAGCGTTCGTCCCGATGGGCATCGACTCGGAACATTTGGTGGGGAGGAAAAAGAAAAGAAAAGTAAGGGGAACATTCCCTTGGACGTGTTAGTCTCTGGTGAAAATAAATTAAATAATTTGATACCTCTTGTTTATTAATTTTTGAATTGCAATGGAAAACTTAATAGAACATATTTTCGAACGATTGTAAATTATGGTATGGTCATTGTAAAAGAAATGGACATCGTTTAACATTTTTTTGAAATCATAGAGGTATAACTATCGTCTTTGGCTCCAAATCACCACACCGTCAGTAGACTGAGAATGAGAACAGTTGAGTTGCTTACTCAAGCTTCTGTTAGCCTACCATTCGAATAAACGTAAAAACCGATCAACAAAAAGGTTATGAAAATGAAGCATTTTTGCATTTCTTTAGTTATTTTAGTGAATGTTTTTTCATGGTTTACAGTAGTCACCGGATTTTTAGTTTGATTCATGTACAAATGTTGAGATTAGACTTTGCCTTTAAGCTACCGCCGCCATTTCAATGTGTTTTTAGTAAATGTACGTTCTTGTTTCTTATTCTCCCATCTTTTATATATTGTCGACCGTTTGTTGAATTTGGCCATGCGTTGCACCTTGTGCGGGTAACACCACCACCACCATCACCACCGGCTTCTGACATTGGTAATACAAATCACAACCACCCCTTAAAAATATTGTACTACGGTAAACCAACAACAAATAAACACACGTGTAACTTGTGCACCACCCACGTGTGAACTGCACCATTACAATGCACCACTTTTGCTGTATCAATCACGAAAAACAAAAAAACTCTGCCTCCCCCAAAACTACTACTACTACCTGCTACTACATCAGATAATATTGATTTTAAAGAAAAGCTAATCGCGACCGTCAAGAAAGAGGTCAAGCAGGTGATGGAGGAAGCGGTCACCAAAAAGTATATCCACGAAGAGTCCGGGTCGGTTACGTCGCTCTGTTCCGCGGTGGAGGCCTGTCTGTCCCAGGGACTGCGTCGGCGGGCCCTCGGCCTGTTCAAGACATCCTCGACGACTGCCCTGCTGCACAAGGTGGCCAAGGTGAGTTGGTAGAGTTGGTTTGTGCTGCAAACTGCGTGGCGTGTACCCCTTATACCCGAATCCCTCCTCCTACAACTGCTAGAGTTTGCTTCCTGCTTCAACAAATGGTTGTATCTTGACCTGGCCCTACCTGTCTGTCCCCGAGAATCGATGTTGAATCCATTCCTAACTTCTCAGTACCATCCCACATAGTGAAAGAGAGAAAGAGAGCAAAAAAACACCGATTGAACCCCAACCTCCTCCCTAGAATAGACCTCCGACCTCCGACCTCCGAATTGATTGGATTGTGATGAGATTTTGTGAAAAAGCCCTCCCCCACCAGGTACTGTTTTGTAACGTTTCCGTTTAACAATCCTTTAACCGTAAGAAATGTAGAGTTTTTCCTTTATGTTGGCTTCCGATTCGGACAAACTGTACATCTATCTAACGTTTAGAGGTTTCTGTTGTAGAGAGCATTATTACATGGGGCCAAACAGCGCCCAGAGTTTGGTTGTTTGCTATATATATAGTATATCCTAGTGGATTAGTGTGTTATGACGTATGAAGTATGGGAGAATTTGTAAATGCTTGGACGGTGCGCGTGGAAATGCTGTACATATAGAGACATCAACGGCTTCCCAAAGAAAATCCATTACTAACGCCCCCTCTTGCCATACATGTTCTTTTTTTTCTTCCAATTCCGATGCACACCACGCACGACAAGCAGCACTGCCCGGAAGCGGCACTGATTAGCAAGAAGGTGCAGGAAATCGAGAACAACGATCCGAACAAGCGTTCCTCGTCCAGCAGTGACAGCACCAACAAGCCACCGATTCTGAAGAAGGGCAGCAGCCACTCGGTGTCGACGACTACGCCCCCAACTGGACCACCGGTTGTTAAGTAAGTTAAAAAAATGATCGATACATTTGAAAGTTGCTCAAGAATCATACATGCAATTTGAAATTTAGTTTTACTTAGACCTTGACCAGAGTCTAAAGCAGGGGTGCCTAACCTTTTTGCCCTGCGGGCCAGATCTGACTTTTCTAAACCTGGCGGGCCGGTTCAAAAGTTTAATAAAAGCTGAAAATGTAAACTTTTTTTTAAATTTAAGGTTCTTTCAAGTCTAGAGTTTTATTTTAAATGTTTTTTTATGTGTCCTATCAATAAATAAACTAGTGTTAGTACATTACCTTGATTTTAGAAAGATAAACAAAGATAAACTTCAAAAATATGTTTTTTGATTATTTTTTTTGTTTAAAATTGTTTGTGAAATTGCTTATGAAAAAATATATTTTTGCTTGCTAATTTCTTTACTTATTTTGGACTATTTTAAAAATTCTAGAATTTTTTGCAGCAATCTTTATTTTCATTATGACTAAATTGCTGTTTGGAAGCTTTTTCAAACAAAACTTTATCACTGCAAAGTTTTACTAAAAAATACTTTGTTTTGCCTACTCACTTATTAAAAAAACATAATTTTAATCAAGTTCCTCAAAAAAGAAAAGCTTCAGTTTGCAGTAAACATGGTACAAATTGTATAATTTTGAATAATATGTCTTTTCTGCATTTTTAGACAGCAATACAAGTTTATTTTTCATTTAACATTTATACGAAATGGGTAATTTCGTTATCTTGCGCCATTTTACAGTTTATTGGTTGATTCTGGAACTTTCAATAAAGAAATTACATGATGCATTCGAAAGAAAAGATATTAAAAAAATACAAAGCCAAATCAAAATAATAGTTGAATATCACAACATTTTATTGAAAATAAAAATGATCTCAAGTTTATTTTTTTATTTAGACACTTACTTTTCCCGTCATTCTCGAACGAAGAAACAGCCTATTTTTTGCTACCAAAAATAAAAGAATCGAATAGTAACCCTTTTCAAAACAAATGCTGAAAAGTAATACCTTTCAACATTTTTTTTTTATCCGAACGATTCATTGACTAAATGCACCATTAATTCTGTTCAAAGGGTGTTTCCAGAATTGCAAAAAAAAAAAAAAAATGTTTTTAACTCGTTGCAAAACTTGATCACTCGTCGTATTTATGCAACTCGGTGAACCTCGTTTGATAACTGTACGACTCGTGCTGAAAAAATCATCTTTTTGCAACTTGTTGCATAAACTACTTATTTTTCCTGTCCTTTTGAAGTAATGAATTGTCTTGTTTTCATCGCCCAAAAACAGTTCTAAAAAGTTCATAATGCAACTCATTTTGTTGCTAAAAGTTCAACTTCAACGAAGACAAGCCTAAAAAAGTGTGCACAAAGCGATTGTATTTAAAATGGGGGTTTGTATGGGAAAAACTAAGGCTACCAATTCTTGATGAGAGAAAATCCGTACACTTTGCCGATATGACACGACGGTACAGTAGTTGTTCGGTAACTGGGTTGAGAACGTAGCCCAGTCACCAAATGTTGCTCGTTAACTGGGCTGAACAAAAAATAACGAGGGGACCACCGATGCATAATATTTTCCAGATGAAATTTAAAAATAAAAGTTACTCAAATTTATTTACAATGCTTACTTTTCATATTTTTTAATTGTTACTTGAAATCAAACAAAAGTTTGAAAACAGTTTTTTTTATTTATTGAATATGATTTTTGCATCCATTAACCCCTCGGTCATTTTGGTTTGTTTTGATTTTTTGACGTTTGTCTGCTTATCTGTTATCGAGCGCCCAGTAAAATAACGCCTAGTTACCGAACAACTACTGTATAACAAAAACTGTCAAGGAATTATTTAGATAAATTAAATAAATTTGAAAATTACAAATATAAAACTGTTTCGTTTTTACAGCTAACAAAATTCACAAAATGCTATCAGAGTGCCTATGACTTTCACGTTTAAAAGTATTCATAAAATAAACCGTAACATGAATCAAATCATTATGGTCTTTAATTTTTTTTTTTTTTTAAAACGTTCAAAAGTTTACGAAATGTCAAGTTTGCTTTTACGAATGATATCGTTCTCAGTGTTTTCACGAACCCTTTTCCAGAGTTTTTTTTTATTGAAAAGGTCCTTTAACATGTGAAACACAAAAATTGTTAGGACCTTTAAAAAAAAACTCTAATTCAACTGTTCAAAAGTTTTCACAAGTTTTAGAAAGCCTTTGGATCTTTTAATGGCTAAATATATTTAGTAAGGAATGTCTAAAAGAACAATTCTAGAGTGTTTTTTTAAAAGGTCCTATTAACATGGTCCTATTAAAATGTCTAATTAACAAAAGCTTTGGCCACATGAAAAAACAATTCAATGTTCAAAAATTGTTAAAATTCCATACAAATCCGTATTATGCGTGAAATTTCCTACAAAAATACCGGCCTGTTAAAAATCCGCGAAGCGGGTCGAAAATCCGTATGGTAAGGAATAAATCAGTACAGTTGGTAGCCTTAGGAAAAACCTACTTTTTGTAATATGATTTTTTTTATATCTTTAAAAAAAACAACGCAAAAGGATTGCAATTGAGACTATGCTCTAAGGCGTCATCCATAAAGTATGTCACGCTCTAGGGGGGGAGGGGGTGCCTGAGCAAGTGTGACATTGCGTGTTGTAAGTATAGGAAAAGCGTGACAAAGGGGGGGGGGGGGAGGGGGGGGGGGTAAATTTTGGCTGATTTTAGCGTGACGTACTTTATGGATGTGTGTGTGTGTGTGTGTGCAACCAATCAAACGGGACCACGCGGTCGCTTCTTACAAATTGAGTTGTTTCCATGTATTTTAGAATTTGACATTCTATACATGCGAATAACTCGCATAGGCATTTGAAAGGTGTTAGCTCTGCCGAGCTTCAGTGACCCAATTCTACGCTGGCTAGCCGAGCGCGAGGTACCTCAGCTTTATCGACAAGCCCCGCCCTGAAGAACGTTTGCATCAATCAGATTCAAACGTTATTTAGAACTTCCGAACCTTTGTCAAACGGACAAAGACCCAGCGCGTATATAGTTAGCAGTAACAGTATTCCTGATTCCAGTCATAGCTCATCAAGCCACGATGGACTAGTGGTTAGCCTTTTTGTTTATCAACCTGGACGGGGGATCGAACCCCGCCTCGAGCAACTTTGATTTTTCGTTCATGTTCAGGAGTTTCACGAATTTATATTTCTTTAACTTTCTCGTTGGGAGCAGATGGGAATCGAACCCAGGACCATTCGCTTATAAAGCGAACACCGTAACCATTCAGCCACGGCCACTCCTTAGCGTGACGTACTTTATGGATGAAGCCTTAATCTGTTGGACTCTAGAAAGAACCAAAAAAAAATATATATTGCTGATTTCGATTCCACCCAAATGTAACACTATTAAGCTTTTTTAAAGACCACAGATTGCAAAAATGAGTTGTATTTTTAATAATAATATATTTTTGTGAATTCTTAGATATTTTGAACATTACTAACACTAGTAACACAATGCAGTCATGCATTAATCAATATGTGATACTCTTTGCTTTAAACAATTATGGACTTGAAATTGATTATAGGGGCCTGTTAAAAGATTTTGAACAATTATAATAAATCGAGATTTTTTTTTTCAAAACAACCAATGAGCCATGGGGTTCTTATGTACATAGGACCTTTTGGAAAAGTAAACGAGAAATCTAATAGAAAAATTGGCTTGATAAATAAACGAACTGCGATGGTTTTTGTAAAATTATGTTTACGTATAATATACGCGCAACGCACTAGTTTATATAAAAATTTCACATTGGTATTATGTTTTAATCACTTAGGCTATCCGGATATTACATTAAAAGACGTTGGTTTGGCTCCGTTCAATGTGACGGCTTAAACTCGAAAGAGACGTTTTATTATATCGTAACAAGCTCGAACCCTCAGGTAGTTCGACTCTGACATCGGCATTCGGCTTCGGCTTTTAACCCTTGATAGAACACATCAATTGGTACGGCAATAATGGTACTCTCTAGATAGACATAATTGTGATATTTAACAAAATACCAAATTGAAAAATCAACATTAAAAAACGATTTTTGCAAAATTAGGGAACGTTGTTAAGAGGGTGTATTTTTTAAGAAAATCCGTCCAAAGAGATGATAAAATCAGTTTCCGGACTTATCAAGCGAACTATCTTTCGAAAAGCCGAGTTAAGAAGAAGATAGATAGATAGCACTTAAGTATTATTTAAACACCTTTTTAATTCCCCTCAAACTAAGCATGTGTAGAAATCTGGTTGGTACGCTTAATTTAAAGAACATGTTCGATGGAATGGCCTGGACCCGTGTTGTAGAGGTAAGCGTGGTTGCCTCTCACCCAGTCGGCCTCAGTTCGATCGCAGAAACGCCTTTCGTTGGACGGGGACTATGTTTGCCCCGGTCTAACCTAGAGCTAAGGTCGTCAGCTCAGTCCATGTTGTCTCCCTGGGCTTTTTGCTTCGGTGGAGTCGCTGGGTGGCAGTTGAACTAACAATCCATACGACGTCAGTTCGAATCCCGGGGTGGATGGAAGCTTAGGTTTAAAAGAAGTTTGCAATTGCATCAACAATCAAGTCTTTGGACAACTCGTTTCGAGTTGGAATCTCGCAATCGAGAACACCAAAGCAATGCTGTAGAGCAGTGAATAATTTGATTTTTGATTTTTGCTAGGAGGAATTATGGCCTTTTTTTGCTATATGAATGTGAGGAAAGCACACATCACCTGAAATATTTTGTTATTACATGTTCTTCATGAATACTTCTTCATACAATATTACATGTTCTTCATGAATACTATGAATACAAAGAGACGAGTTGTTCCAAACCACAATGTTCTTCATATTTTACAAATCTCTGACAACCCTATCAAAAGTTATTAGCACTTAAGTGTTATTTATACACTTTTTGGAGGCCGGATTTCAGATATTGTGATAGAAATATTGTCTGAATCTTCCATGTGAACTATCGTTGGATAGGTTTTTTATCAGGCCTTGCCTCATCGTCCAGAAATATTGAAGGTCTGCGAACCCTATCAAAAGAAATGAGTAATAAAGTTGATTTCTCGGGTGAGTTTTCAAAAAGCCGTAAAAGCCACCGTGACCTCTGACACTAATTTTTATTTTTCTCCAAATTGAAGCAAAATTTCATTGATCTTTAACGTAGAGCACTTGAAGGACGTGTAGATGAACAATCTTAAGCATTTTTGGAATTGTTTTTTCGCAAGTAGTTCGAGTACCGTTGCAAAAAGGGCTTTGTTTACCAATGGCTCTTACGGCTTTTTGAAAACTAATCCGAGATTTGTTTTAACAAAAAAAAAAAAAAAAAAAAAGCAGACGAACATGTTAAGAGGGAATGTTGCTTTTTTTACTGAATGTAAGGAAGGCACCAACCACCTAAAGGTGGATTAAGTAACGTTTTTATAGCAAAATCAGGTTGACCCAGCTCAATGAAACGGTGATAGGCGGCTCCTGTTTAGGGGAAGGTGGGGCAAGACGAATATATGGGGCAAGAGGAACAATCGCTCGTAAGGCCGTAATTTTTACAATTATGATTATTTCCAGTATGAAGAATTGTTGCCAGAAATGCAATTAGCTGATTCTACTACCACATAACCGCCAAAACGACGTAAACGCCACGGGGCATAAGATTTAATGAAGTTTTTTTTCAAAACCTTTGTTTTATTATAATATTTGCAAAGTACAAAATAAGGCTTAGGATTCGGTTTATGGCTCATTTTGTCAAAATGGTATTTTTCCTAGATCAGTAGTGTCCCTACCAATGACTTGCACGTATTATAAAGTATGATTTATGTTTTGGTTATTTTTGTAGAGAGCTTTTAAAAAATCTTGTTTAGGTGGGGCAAGTGTACCATACGGAAAAAATACGAATTGCTGCAACAACATATTTTATTGGGAAATAAATACATGAAAGTACTTAAAAACTGATAAACAACTGTTAAAAAAATTGTCCATACAAAATGTGGAGATATCATGAAAATTTACTATTTATCATCCAAGTAATATTTTTTTTCGTAAAAGCGATCAATTTTTTAGTAAAATATTATTTTTTAATCTAAAAATGAAAGAAACGTTTCAAATACATTCTTATCTGATGTATCTAAGTGATAACAGTTTAATTGTTAGCAAATTAACATGTTTTTTCATGCATTATTCCTCTTGCCCCAAACGGTTGGTCGTCTTGCCCCACTAGTTGAGTAGAACGTACGGAAAATCAAAAATTTTAAAATCATTTTTTCACATAAAAAACAGGATTTTTTTTAAAACTTGTTCTAAGAAAGTCATGGTCAAGACCTAGAATAAGATGATTATAATAAAATCTGACAGATTTTTTTTAACTTTTTAATGGGTTATAACCAGACATGCATTGGCACTAAGAGCTCTTTTTAACGGCACTCAGCTTGTTCTAGATGGCATTTTCGTTTAAAGTTATGTTGTGCTTGTTGCCAGGTAAAAACTTTTTGTTTTTGGCATAAATAATGTGTAGAAAATATTGGTTCATTGGAAAACCCGATTTTAGATACATTTTCATGTTAATGTTCTCTTTAGCTCTCAAGAAGAACTTCTTAAAAGCTCTTTGAGTGCACTTAACGGTTCTTACCCTATATCTCACTTGGTTTATAATATAGCCTCTCAGGCTCTTCGGGAGCCTTAAAGATTAGAGTAATTAGTGTACTCTAATCACTGGCACTACATGCTGGGTATCATCTACGCGTGATGCCAAACAAGTTTTTCTAAAAGAGGAGTTAGAGCGGATGCACGTCTGGTTATAACGAGCATTTCCTTAGCTTGTTACACTTGCCCCACTTTCCCCTACTGCGTTTTGTCCCAGTTAGGATCGACTTTTTTGATGAAGTCTATAACCCTTCTGAGACGGAACCTAATTATATCTGAGGGCTTTAAGACCCCGTTCCCAAAAATTGAAATCCAACTTTGAATCGAGGCAAGTGCTCTGATGTTTCAGTTTCCATTTGACAAAATCGACATATTGAATCTGCAGTTTTTCCCATATTAAATAAATGATATTTGCAAGGGCAGTGGCCGATCAATAAACCGGTTATCAAACTTATTTTTTTTGTCTAATTTCAGTACTTCCCGGTTGACTTCTCATTCGGGAAAATAAATCTTTTTGCCTGTCTGGAAGTATCTGTAGTATTCCAAATAAATTGAACTGTTGGTAATTCCCAACAACAGATAAGGGCTCTGGACTAATAAAATCAGTCTCCGATCATTTCCTTGCCGGACTGTCCGCTATTTTCTTCTAGAATTCCACAATGCCCAGGAACCCAGTATAGATTTACCACGTTATTTTGAGATAATTGCTTCAGAAAATAAACACCTTCTCAAACTAATCTTGATTGGAAAGTATACCCTCAAGTGTTAAGAATTCAATAAAACGCAAACAATGTTACAAAAAAAAAACTGATCGTTCTGAAAACTTGGGATGAAAACCTTTGATGCAAAGATTTGACAAAGGACAGTTTCGTTTGCCTCTGATATCCTACGTATTTAAATATTCCCACGGCTGAGAGAATTATTTATCATTCCATTATATTTTTAGAAATGATATGCACGATTATACCAGTAAAACTCGTAAAAAGCAAAAATGGATTATAGCCATGCGTCTCCATCCAATTGTTTCCTTTAAAATCATTCGGTGGAGAAGCATGGTGGATCATGAATATTCAACATGTTTGGTGAAATTGAAGATTATGTTTTTCGCAGCCAGTTTTTTTTTCAATTATTTCTAAGCAAATCTTAAAAATCCCTTCCTCAGATTCTTGTGGATCCGCCTGGCCCTGTACGAGAAGAAGCTATCGCGCATAATCGACCACCTGGTGACGAACGCGACCCGGTACTACGAACGCGACTCGCTCGTGGCGGACCCCGACTACGGTTCCATCCTGAGCTCGCTGCTGGTGGGACCGTGCGCGCTGGATTACTCACGTGCCAAAACGGCGGATCACTTTTGGACCGATCCACCGGCCGACGAATTGGTAAGTTTGCGATGTGTGTGCTTTTAACTGCAGACTGTTGACGCCTGTTCGGTTCGGTTACCATTCAGGTCCAACGACATCGAATCAGCTCCGGCAATCCGACGTCGCCAGCGATTCGCCGTCCAATGCTGAACTTTAAGCGCAGCCTGCACACCAGCTCCGACGAGGGCAGCATGGCGTCGTTCAAGTCCAACTCGCTGGTGTCCGCCTCGAAGGACTACGTGGAATCGCTGCACCAGAACTCGCGCGCCACGCTGCTCTACGGCAAGAACAACGTCCTCGTGCTACCGGTGAGTTTCATGAACGTGAATGTATGGAGGGTTATTGTAACGTTGATATTGCAGAAAGAGGTCAGCGAGCCGATGCCCGGCTATCTCAGCTTGCACCAGACGGTTCAATCGCTGACGATCAAGTGGACACCGAACCAGCTAATGAACGGGTACACCGAGTCGGAAGCCATCGATAAGAGTTCGTATTGGGCGTACGCACTGAACGTGAATGTTGACGAGATCGTGTACGTTCACTGCCATCAGGCTCGCGGTGGTGACACTGGCGGTACGGTCATCCTGGTCGGGCAGGACGGTGTTCAGCGGCCACCGATTCACTTTCCCGAGGGTGGACACATGGCAGCGTTTTTGAGTTGTTTGGAAACTGGTTGGTATTCTTCGAATTTGTGTACTTTGAAGAGTTAAACAATAACTCGACTTGCAGGTCTCCTTCCCCACGGGCAGCTGGATCCACCGCTGTGGTCACAGCGTGGCATCGGAAGAATCTTCCCCTGGCCACACAAATCTCGACGTAGACCGCTGCCGTCACTGCTGGAGGCCGCAACGAGTGATGAGCTACCGATAGACTACGTGTTCCGTGTTGTCAACAAGAGCAATACGGAGGAGTTTTGTAAGCGTTTGAAGGGGTTAATATGATGAATGGTGCTCAATCTCAACCTTTTTTTTCTCAGTGGCTACCCATTCCATTCTGGATTTGGGACGTACCAGTCCACGTTACCGGGCGCAGCTGAGCAGCTGTTCCACCAACGAAAGCAGTGACTGCTCCAGCAAGAGCCTCTCGATCGATGCCATGTCGATCGATAGTCCGAACGTAAGTACCTTTACTTTCGTTTTTGAAGCTCGGTAATTGGTACAATGTATTTCCATTGACTCCAGCCGGCTACGAACCAATCGACCAGTATTGCCCTCGTTTGCTCAACCATGAAGAGACAGATCATATCCCGGGCGTTCTACGGCTGGCTCGCGTACTGCCGTCACTTATCAACGGTGCGAACTCATCTGTCGGGACTGGTCAACGGGCGTATTACACCCGAGAGTAAGTATTGATGGATGGAGGTTAGCATCTCTGAGTACAAAATGATTTTCCTACAGTTGGTGCCGAGGAGGGATTGACCCGATCGCGGTGGGAAGGACTGCACGACGAGAACGGAGTGGTGGCTGATGATCAGGAGGTTTACCGGCTGGTGTACTACGGTGGCGTTGAGCACGATATTCGAAAGGAAGTTTGGCCGTACCTTTTGGGACATTACAGCTTCGGGACGACACCGGAGGATCGAGCGGGTCTCGATGAAACTACGAAGCACTACTACGAGACTACCATGAGCGAGTGGTTGGCCGTCGAAGCGATTGTCCGTCAGAGGGACAAGGAGAAAACGGCGGTCGCCGTTGCGAAGCTCAGCTCGGGCAGTGGGAGCTTGGAGAACAAAAGCAAGGACGTCGAAGAGGAGGAGATGGACAACGAAGTGTTTGAGGAGAATGGGTTCTCCGACATGTCGGAACCGGAAGTGGACGACGACGAGGAGAGCTCCAAACGGAAACAGTCAAACGCGGCTGGAGGAGAAGCCGAAAAAGCAGAAACCGAAGAGGGTGAAAAGCAAGAAGCTTCCAACAGGCTCGAACTACCCCTTTCGGACCACGGCAAAGATATCGATAGCAACAAGAGTTCACCGTCGGACTCCTCGTACGCGACGGTGGGTGCCGACTTTGTGGACGTAAACGAACTGCTGCCAGTTACAAACAACGAAGCTGTCCTGCAAGATGATGACGGAGACAATGCGGACGGCGAGGGTGAGGAAGAGGAGGAGGACGACGATCTGGGTTCGATCCAATCGCCGGGACATCCGCGGGCTGTGATTGTGACGGACGCTTCCATTGATGTGACCATGCTGAACGAGGCTAAGGAACCGAACAACAACACGCTGGAAGCGCTGCCAGAAGAGGGAGGACTGACTCAGCTGGACGCGCTGCAGGAACCCAAGTCGGCGTGTGTGTCGCCGGCCAGCTCCAACGGCGGAATTTACAGCGTAAGCAGCATCAGGTTGGAAGCTGATGGTTAAATTTTTTGAATGAAATATCTTCGTTTTAGAGCGAACTTTTGGAATCATTTGGACTAAATTTGCACCGTATTGAGAAGGATGTCCAGCGGTGTGATCGCAATTATTGGTACTTTGCTAATGAAAACCTGGACAAATTGAGAAACGTTATTTGCACGTGAGTAGTATTTAAAGATAATTCATTTTTAATTTGATTGCTTTCCTTAAGAGTCATTAGGGCTGTTCGGGCCAATTTCTTCTAAGAAGTATTAATTTCAGCAATGCTAGCCTTTTTTAGTTTTAGATGGTCCCGACATCGGGAAATTAAACAAATGACAATTTTAGCAGAACAAGAAACAAGAAACAAGAAACAAGAAACAAGAAACAAGAAACAAGAAACAAGAAACAAGAAACAAGAAACAAGAAACAAGAAACAAGAAACAAGAAACAAGAAACAAGAAACAAGAAACAAGAAACAAGAAACAAGAAACAAGAAACAAGAAACAAGAAACAAGAAACAAGAAACAAGAAACAAGAAACAAGAAACAAGAAACAAGAAACAAGAAACAAGAAACAAGAAACAAGAAACAAGAAACAAGAAACAAGAAACAAGAAACAAGAAACAAGAAACAAGAAACAAGAAACAAGAAACAAGAAACAAGAAACAAGAAACAAGAAACAAGAAACAAGAAACAAGAAACAAGAAACAAGAAACAAGAAACAAGAAACAAGAAACAAGAAACAAGAAACAAGAAACAAGAAACAAGAAACAAGAAACAAGAAACAAGAAACAAGAAACAAGAAACATGAAACAAGAAACAAGAAACAAGAAACAAGAAACAAGAAACAAGAAACAAGAAATAATAAACTACTACTAAATCAGTTCTCGGGACACTGAATTGGGAGCGTATTTGTAAAGTTTTTGACACTTTTGCAAATTCTAGCCAAATTCTTTTTACATCATTCAATTGAAAACATTATTTTGTGTGAAAATATTGATAAGTAATGTTTAATTAATATTCTACTGACAAGTGTATTAATATTTATTACATTTGAAGTTGCAAGATGTTTCAAACAATGTAATTTCCCTCAGCTACGTCTGGGAACACCTGGACGTGGGCTACATGCAAGGCATGTGCGATCTGGTGGCACCCCTGCTGGTAATCTTCGACGACGAGTCGCTGAGCTACGGTTGCTTCTGCCGGTTCATGGAACGGATGATCGAAAACTTCCCCAACGGGGGCGCAATGGACATGCACTTTGCCAATATGAGGTATGTTTTACAAGAAGATTTGGTCGATTATTGTTGATACCGAGCATACTTCTTTTTCCGTAGATCGCTCATCCAAATACTGGACTCGGAAATGTACGACCTGATGCATGCCCACGGGGACTACACGCACTTTTACTTCTGCTACCGGTGGTTCCTGCTGGACTTTAAGCGCGAGCTGATCTACGCGGACATGTTCTGCGTGTGGGAGTGCATCTGGGCGGCCAAGCACGTGGCCTCGGGCCAGTTTGTGCTGTTCCTGGCGCTGGCCCTGCTGGAAACGTACCGCGACATCATACTGTCGAACAGTATGGACTTTACCGATATCATCAAGTTTTTCAATGGTATGGAGGGACCTCGAATTGTGAAATGTTGTGATTTCTAATAACTTTGTTTCATTTTAGAAATGGCAGAAAGGCACAACACACCCGCAGTATTAAAGCTGGCTAGGAATTTGGTTCTGCAGCTGCAAACAATTATTGAGAATAAGTAGAGTGTTTTGAGTGGTAATGGATAGAGATGTTGTAACATATTGACGTCACCAATTTGGTATCAGAACTGTGGATCAGTTCTCTTGGACTGGAATCCAAACACTAGTGCTTCTCCGTGGGGCTCGTATTACTTTAGATGAGGCATACTTGTTATATTTAGAACAAATACCCTAAAATACAAACTAAAAATATGGAAGCAACACAAGTATTGCACATCATTGTAAGCAAATCACACTAAACAATATATTGTAACAAGAGCAAGATGTCAATGTCCTGTCACATATATATGTCACCGTTACCTTCTCGTATACACAAACATTAATCCAAACAAGTGAGAACTATCTATACAGTAAAGTTTGATTTTCATACCGATGAATCTTACCTGACCTTCCACAGTCAGAGCAAAAACCTAAGTCAATGTTTAATCCCCTATTAAGTGAAACTAGTAAACCTAACCTTCATGTATACTGTCAAGTACTTAACCAATTTTAGCTACTCCTATATTTATACATCCTTTAGAATGACCACCTATAGACAGTGAATTGAACTACCCATTGTTTTACCAGTAAAGAAAGCCGTATTTTAAATAATTGTTTTAGAAAGATTGTTAAAAAGTATATATTATGTCAACAATAGATGCTATTTTATAGTTCACGACGTATATTTATTATCTAAAGATACAACTATCAAGTACTGAACTCGAGACAGGAAGTGTCATCTATGCAAAAACATTGTTACACAGTGGAATTAAACAAAAAAAAAATGTGAATGGTTTTTAGCAGGCTCCAAGAGCGTACCCGTTTATATAGTTGAGTTTGTCCGCTTTATATATTCTAACCCTGATCACAAATATATTATCTACAAATGAATCAATATTGTTGTCAAAAACACGAGAGAAAAAACATACAAAATATCTTGGAAATTGGATCTTATGAGTCACAAAAAACATAAACACTAAATGAAACCACAACAGAAAAAAAACTGTCAAAAAAGAGCTCAGTTTTGGCGCAAAACGAGTTGAAGGTATCAATACACAACACATCTTCCAATAGTAGCTGCTAACAAAAACAAAAGGACAAACAAACAAACAAAGGAATAGTAACAACCAAGTAAAATAAACAAACAACGGAGCTGCGAACTGAGAGCGGCGAAATATGCCTATAGAAAGATACACTGTTTGTACACGACAAAGAATACCTATATTGTATTTATTGAGACATTAACCATTAACGGCGAGTGTGACACGGAGAACGGCTTGCATTGGAAGTACTTCTTTAGTTTGAAATTGCCAAAATGACAATTATTTGGTAACTTTAAATAAGTATTTCCAAATTGGTCGAAATTTCATTTACGGAAAAATCTTTTTACATCCATTTTCTGTTAGCTTGACGATGAATCCAAAATACTATAACTAGTTCCACATAACTTCTTGATATTCGCTAGGTTCTACTGTTTACCACAATAAATTGAAAGATTGTCCCGGGTTACCCACTCTGTTCCATCATGAGAGTTGTTTAAAATGTTCACACTCGCTAATACAATGCAAAATTTGTAAGGTAATTGAAATTCAAAGAAATTGGAAATAAAATAAATATTAGTTTACGCAAATGGCCTTTCAATGCAACTATTCTTTTTTTTATTGGTTACATTTCCGCCATAACTTTTCTCTAGATCTTGATTTTACCCCATTTGAAAATTATTGTTATTTTTTGAATTAGGATCTACAATTCAATGGACGAAAAGTTCATCAAACAAAATAAAAAAAAAAAACATTTCAATTCATTTATTTCGCTTTCTAAGCATTACTCGTGTAAAGTTATTTTCCTGAGCTGAGATGTGGACTACCTTTCACCAGCTGGTTATTTCAAACTTGGAAACAGAGCTTGCGAGTGCAGGGTGACCACTCAAATCCCATTTTCAAATTCCCGATTTTTCCAGAACCTAAGAAAATATGTATTTCTTATCTAAAGAATGGTTTCAAATCAAAAACCCTTTATGAAAAGTCAATATAAATCATCGCACAACGCTTCAAAAAAAAAAATCATTGACAGTTTTAGTAAAACAAAATACTTGAATTCAGGGTAAAAACATAAAAAATCAGTCTTTGAAAAATAATTTTTCATTTCATTTCGGTTTTATTGGTGAATAATCAAGATACAATGAGTTATTTTGAAGTGCATAACAGAGTTTTGGAGTTCCTTACAGCTGTGTGTTGCATCATAATCCATTTAGGAACAATTATTTCTTTAACTAAGGCACTAGCAAGAGTAAGAAAAAACTATTAAAAAAAACTTACAGAAATAATTTGAAAAATAATCAAAATCTCAACAATATCCATTATTTTAATGTTTGTTTTTAAAATGGTCAAAAATGAAATGAAAGTCAATGAAAATTCAAATTTGATAACATTTTATATTTGACCACTTATTTTATACAAATGTTTAAGACAAAAGTTCTTTAAACTTATTTGTAATAACTCAAACAAATTCTTATTAGATTCATCAAGCCAACACAAATTTAAATTCAATTTGTCCCGTCATTTAAAAGGAAATATGTTAAAAAAAGTCTTTTACATGCTATTTGTAGTACATTGTATAACGTTGGCTAATGAATTTATTATCAAATGAAGGCTTCTTAAACTTTTTACAAATTTTGAATTTTGAGAGCACAAAAGGAGGAAAATTTCATAATAACAATATTTAAAAAAACTTGTAATTACAAAAAAAAACTTTGCTTAAAGTTTTTACCAGCCATATTTGTGGCACCCATAATCACACAAAAGTTTAAGGGAATGAAACATTTCGAAACAATATTTGAAATGACTGAATGAATTTAGTTTAGGATTCAAAAATATTTACTACAAATAAAAGCTATAGCCAATCTTGTTGGATTTGTTTTCTTTAATACTCAAGCAATGTGGCAAAATTAAACAGAAACATAACTATACGCTGATGTAATCGTCGAAATTAATCTCTTTTCATATTGGCTTTGTTGATGTTCAAAGTTAGATGTTACCTTTTGTTTGATAATCATAGCCAAAAATAAATAACAATCTGTTGATTCATTAAAAAATATTATAAAAAATTAGTCAAATGCATGCCACCATATTCATTCAATATTCATTAGAGTCTTTGATGTCTTAGGTCTTAAAAAGCCTTTTCATTCTTATATAGATTGAAATAGTGAAAGGAACCCGAAATTTAATGTTAGATGCTGAAGAGGAATTGAGTGAAATTAATTTCAAAGGTGTGCAAAATATTTCAAAATTATTCAAGAGTTAGAAAACAATTTTTAAACAAGGATTCTTGGAATTCCAGACTTTTACCGACTTTCTAACAGAAAATCCCAAATTCCCGACTTTTTCCCGATTTTTCGTGGATTTTGGCAAATTCCCTACTTTTTCCCGACTTTCCCGATTTCCCGACTTGAGTGGCCACCCTGCGAGTGTTTAAAGAAAGTCCACATAAGGGGGATAGTTAGAGGAAAGGGGGCATTGCTTATTCTAGTATTTCGCAGTTCTCTATATATACAACTTCGTATTTTTTTTCGTGATTCGTGATTTAATATTTCCCTTTTTGATTTGAATGAAACTTTTTGGAAAAAATACACGCTAAAAAATCCGTTTTTTTATTTATCTTTTTATCATTTAAATTTAAATTCCCAAACCACGTAATTATTCAAACAGCAATTTTTTTAATGTTTTAGGGAACTAAAAAAGACATCTTCTGAGCCACAGTGCTTAGGAGATAGGATTTCTTTTTTAAATCGAGTATTTTGGAAATTATCAAAAAACCTACTCAAACAAAAAATAAGATAAAATAACAATATTTTTTGAAGCAAAATTTAATTTGCTCTTGACATTTTTTTTATAAAATGTATCGTTCTCAAGTTATAGCTACAGGAAGTTATACATTTTCGATTTCTACAATTTTCTCTTTCATACTTTGAAAATCGGGCATTTAGTTTCTGAGATACAGCCTCACAGAGAATTCGAATCGATAAAATTAATTTAACTTCAGGTCCTTTTATGAGTGATTTTATTGCCTTTTGTCAGTGAGAATGACAAAAAGGGTTGTAAAAGCGTTGTACTTAACAATCTTGAGTGTCTCCGGTTTTGATGTTATTTGTATTATTTAAAAATTATCCCATAATCTCTCTCTTCTCCAAGTAAACTCAGTATTGTATGGATAGCCCCCAAAATTTTGGATGAACCAATGATTTGAAACAATTTCTATGGACAAAAGGTATTGGTGATCAAATAATTCTAGTAAAAAAATGGTATAAAAAACGTGTTTGTAAAAGAACTTTGAGAAATCTCGGAATAACTTGATTGTAATTTTAACAGCATTTAAAAAATTGTCAGCTCTACGTGTATAGTTATCGGTAAGCAATTATATAACGTGATTTGCCGTTCGAAGGGGGTCAAACTATTCACAATTTTTTAATTGAATTCTCCTCGCAGCAAGGTTGGCGTCGATGGCTTTGCAGGTACAATTCGAACCGCAGTTTGTTGCTCGCGATTGGCCAGAAGTGTTGCAATTTGCTTTCGCCCAGAACCCAGAACTTAGGACGTTATGGCTCTAGTGCTCAGATACGTTCATCAAGGCTTCCAGTACTATCACGAAACTCAAGGTTAATGTTGTGAGTTTTGAGGTGTTTGTTTCAATAATGAGGGAACTTTCTTTTTAGATCCACGAACAACGGACTTGTTTATAATAAATCCTCCATGGCTGCCAGTTGCACTCGTTGGTGGATACCTCTACTTTGTCCTTAATTTGGGACCAAAGCTTATGAAGGATCGGAAACCGTTCAACCTTCGAACGCTTCTCCTCGTTTACAACGTTTTACAGGTTGCAGCGAATGTTTATTTGGCTTGTTATGTAAGTTTACAAGATTTTGGTAATTCTTTATTTTAATGCTAACAAATAAATTAATTTTTCTAGGGCACACATATTTTGCTTTCAAAAGGTTGGACCTGGTCTTGTCAGCCATTTGATAAGTCTACCAGTAAATTAGCTATGCGTGAGGTTCAGCTGGCGTACTGCTACATCTTGCTCAAGTTGGCCGATTTGTTCGACACGGTTAATCTCACAAGTCCCAGAAGCGTTCCTCGCATATCATCTATCTATTCGTAGGTTTTCTTCGTGCTGCGCAAAAAGCAAAGCCACGTGTCCTTTCTGCACGTGTATCACCACGCGGTGATGGTGCTCGTTCCGTTCATCTTTATGCGCAACTATCCCACTGGACACTGCTCGATGCTGGGACTGCTCAACACGTACGTTCACGCGGCGATGTACTTTTACTTCTTCATGACGGTGTACCGACCGGAACAAGTCAAGGATGTCCGCTGGAAGAAGTACCTGACGATGATGCAGATGGGACAGTTTGTGGCGCTTGCGGTGTACTTTGGACAGCCGGCCCTGCGGGGACTGGACTGTGGCATTCCAGTCTACTGGTTCTGGTTGGGGATGGTTCAGGCCGTGTTTATGTTTGCGATGTTTGCTGATTTCTACAAGAAGGCATATCTGAAGCGGAAAATTAAGTAAGGTTTTGTTCAAATGTTACGATTACAGATTACCGGGAATTCCAGAGCCCCCCCGCCTCCCACCCCCCTATTACGAACTTTTACTACACCTTTTAAATGGGCTGTCACAAATCCTAGATCCTCCAAACAAATCCTCCCCTTCCTCTATTCATTGACGTAATTTTTGAACGAATCCTAAGCAGGCTTGGCAATGTCTTCAACATAAAAAAATAAATATTTTAAAACATTTGGATATGTTTTTATAAAAGCAAAAGAAAAAGTTCAACAACCTGATTTCAGTACATAGCATTCATTCGAGAAAATTATATTTTTGACTAACAAATTTGGTGAAATCTTACCGAAATTCGATAGTCATTATCGTTCACAGTTGTTCATTTAACTACCGACTTTCGGTAAAATTATGTTCATTTTGACAGATGGTTTACCGATCTAAAGTTTACAAATTTATCAACTACCGAATTAACTACCGTCATCTGGGGCGAATCGGGACACATGGGGCGAAATGGGACAGCAGTTTACGCGAGATTCCTACTCGAAACTAGGTGTCCGAAGGCTTGATTGTTGAGGCAATTGCAAACCTCATTTTACACCTTAGCTTCCATTTACCCCGGGATTCGAACTGACGACCTTTGGATTGTTGGTCCAACTGCCTACCAGAGACTCCACCAGGACAGGACCCAGGGAGACGACTTCTACACCTGGACTGAGCTAACGACCTAATCTTTTAAGGTTAGTCCGGGGCCAACATTTACTTCCCGTCCGACGGAAGGCGTGATCAGACAAATCTCGTCTCAAAATTTGCCACCGGGACCTTCTGGGATCGAACCCAGGCCGACTGGGTGAGAGGCAATCACGCTTACCCCTACACCACGGTCCCGACGATTTTAAGTGTTTTAAAACGTGCTGTCCCTATCCAGACTGTAGTCCCGATTCGCCCCAGTTGACGAATAAATAAACATTCATAGAAATTTTTATTTAAGATTTGAAGGAACAAAACCATCTTTCTCTGTTTTTCCTTAGTAAAAAAAATCTTGCTTAAGGCTCTGAAAGTCATCATTTCCAACAACGGTTTGACGGCCAAGTTTGTTTTAGAAACATTCAAATCTTGATTCAGAATGCATAAATAAAAAAATGGTTTTATTTGTGTTGTTTGTAGAAGAATTTTACATATACTACCTATAATTGAAAATTCGACTATTATGCCAAATTAAGTATTCCGAGAAAAACGCGTTATAGTGTTTGTCACCAAATCTCCGTAAAGGCAATTTTCCATAAGAGTGGCATATTATCCGTTTGGTTTTTCGCATCGGCAGCCAAATCAAAACACAGTATTTTAGTGAAATTCAAGTTTCAAAAGATGTGTTCCACATCCTCTACCACCTGGTTCTAATAACTCGTTTTTGACAAAAGTGGATAGCCTTTTTTCATGGGGATGCTACGGCTGTCATCTGCATACAATGTCACTGAAGCCTTAAAAGTACTAAAGTTTTGGTGTCTAGTGTCAAAATTATGGGGAGTAACATGACGAAAAGGGTGCAAAATCGAAAGGATGGAAATATTTTGTTTCTTTATTTTTGTTTCGTTATCCGGGGTAAATCGGGACACATGGGGTGGATTGGGAAGTGATTTCAGCAATGTTTTGCACACTATTTGAATATTTTTTATTGGTTTCAGTTAGAATAGACACAAAACAACAAAATTAGTTTCGTTGGATTTGAACAATTGGGATGCTTCACCCTTCATTTTGTAGCATTTTTAAGCCTTGTTTAAGAATTTTGAGACTCAATTGAAATTTGTCTCAGTTGCAATTTTTTTTCATTTTTTAGGTATTTAAAAGTTCAAAAGTTGTGTCCAGATTTGTTCCACTTTCCATTGAGCTAGAGTGCTCATATTTAGCCCAGATGTTAGTTGTATAAGTTCAAACAACCCCTAAATCAGGCAGATTGGTGAGCTCCACAACGTCCCTAACAATGGGATATGCCCTGTTCGTGGACTCGCTCTTAAGGTTTCCCAACAACATGGTTGAGCTCACATATTGGTTTAACCGCCTCAAATTGTAGATTTAAATTAATATTATGATGATCTGTAAGTTCATTGGCCAAATAAGAATTTGCGGAAGACATTTCAGAGGATTTGAAAAATACACCTGCTGGGAAGCTTTGCCTGAGACCTGATGCTAAGCATATATTGTTGTTGGCGGCATTTTTTATTTATTTTAATAAGGCTTTCTAGTCACAAATTTACCAACACATTGAAAGAAAATTTACATGACAGCTGGACGTTTGTTTGCATCAGGTTTCCTATCTCTTTCTAGCAAATTTTTTTTTGTCAGGCGACTTCTAGCTGGTTTTTTTGACTGGCTGCCCGATATGTCAGACAACATACTTCGCAGGGCTGTGACAGCTACAGCTCGATCATTGTTTGCATCAGGACACTGTGACGAGGAGTTCGTCATTTTTGAGTTAAATTATATTTTTTTCACTGGGCCTAGAAAGCCTTATAAAAAGAATCATTCTGAGCAGCTACAGGATTTTTTCAAAAAATAAATAAATAAGATTTATTATATTTTGATTTGTGACCCTCTGAAATGTTATTCCCGAAACAGCGCCACCAAACATTTGGTGGCGGCTTCAGCAAGCTACGTCAGTATCACGGGCCTGAATTTTTAAGATTTTCAATTTTCCCATATAACTAGATTCCACCTTACTGTACACAGAAAAAAAATCATGGTAATATTGCATCTGGAAAGGGGTACATCTTTTATGCCAGAAAAAATGTGTAATTTTACCTCTGAAAATGTGTAATTTTACCACTATTCTGGTGTAATGTCGCATTTTCAGTCTAAATTGAGGTAAAATTACTTAACAAAAGAGGTAATATTCAACCATCTAGAATTACACCTTCCAAATTTACTCTTTTTTTTTGCTGTGTACCATGCACTCAAAGGAAATATATATCTAAAAATCTGCAACAGTGAATTCGCTGCAGAAAATGTCACATTTTATAACATTTTTTGCAGCAAGCCCGTAGATCAATTTTGCACGCGTGTAAATATTTCAGCGATCTGCAGTTCTCACCAACACATATAAAGCTGGCCCGTCCAAGAGCAACACACCAAAGAGAAGAATATGTTGGTGCTCTTTCACTCACATTCCATCAAGCGTCCATAGGGGGATGGCGTCGCTATTTTTAGACCACGTTTTCCACTTTTTCTCATCGAAACCGACTACTTTATCGACTTAATTTTGCTGGGTGAGATAGGACGCCGTCTATTTTTAGACGATGACTCAGCACTTTTCCACTCTTGCACCTCAAAAAACCAGGTGGCAGCACGATGTAACGCCACGTCCCTATGGCGCGGTGGTAGCGTGTCTGACCAATAACCAAGAAGTTGGTGGTTCAATCCTCGTTCTGTTAAGGTTTTTTTTTGTGAAATACAACCAAAAAGCCGTCGGTAATGTCGATAATTGTCGGTAACGGGCAAAAATGTCATACCCCTATATCGCAAAAAATGCATGAGGACAGTTTTCATGCAGATTCTGATATACTTTCATGCCGCCATGCATCACAATCATGCGACCGCCGTTTGGGTGTGCGTCTTCATTAGTCTCCAATTCTACACGCAAAGTTAAAGAACGAGTCCTCACAAAATGAAACGTGAGGAAAGTGTTTTTTTTGCGAGAGTATAGTCCTCTCGTGTGTTCATTCGTTCATTGGAACAGTTCATGCTATTGAGTGGCTTATATGGACAAATGACCGCCACTTAGTCACCGAACCGTGGTTATACGGCAAAGGCACGGTTCAATATGCCAAAGGTCTTGGGTTCGAGTCTCGGTACCGATACTTTTTTTCGATAGATGAACTTTGTTTTGATGATGAACCCATGTAAAAGTACTCTCGGTAATTTCGGGATTTATCCTCTCAGTCCGCACACAGTATCATTTTACTACCGAATCGTGCTCTTCTCGTATGCCGATGTCCAGTTCTGGGTGTAGTATCTTTGACAAAACAAATCCGGTTGTTTACGTTTATAGCCACAGTTCGATGCCCCGTGCTGGTTTTTTCGGGTATAATCAACAAATACGTTACACTTACGTTCCTTTTATTTACATACACATTAAAACTTGCGCTCTACAATTAGTTTACTGGCTCGCTTTAGCATGACCCCCTACCTCATTTTCGTGCTTTTTGAGCTCCCCTTGCGGTTCTTCGCCACGTAAGCTTTCACGTAAAAGTCCAGAAACATGCTGCAAATGAAGATGGCTTGTCCGAAGCCAACCCAGTGCCAAATCCTCGGAAAGCCACAGTCCATTCCGGAAAGGGCAGGCCTGCCAAAGTGAAAGCCCAGATGGACGAACTGAACCAGCTGCAGCCGGGTCAGATATTTCTTCCACCAGATGGTGTCCTGGCTCTGGTAGGATGCCAAAAAGTAGTAAAAGTACATGACGGCGTGAACCAACGAATTCCACACGCCCAGCATGAACACATGACCCCCTAAAATTGGTACGATAGTTTGGTCAGAAAGTTTCAATTTTGCTCCCAGTGATCTTACCAGGAACAAACACCACAGCTAAATACGTCATCAGTACCATTACGGCGTGGTGGTACACGTGCAGGAAGGACACGTGAGATTGCTTTTTTCGAAGCACAAAAAATACTGTATCGGCAAGATCCAGAACCTTGAGCAGAAAATAGCCATAGGATAGGTACAGCTCCTGAAAACCTTCCCTGGTGGTGCTGTAATCTACGGGTTGACAAACCAAGGAGAAGTTTTGTCGCTGCAGCAACAGGTACATCTGAAATAGACAATCTAGTAATTTTGAGTTCACGCGCCGACAAGATTAAACCTACTATAGTTACGAAGAACGCTCCGTTGGCGATCACTTGCAAGACGTTGTACACTCGAATCACATTTTTGAGATCGAACGGTTTGCGATTTGCCATGTACTCTGGACCAGCCTTGAGGACAACGAACAGGTAGATTGCAATCAGAATCATCACCGGCCATGGCTCGTTGGTTAGAGGTAAACTCGCGCTCCTGGTATCTAAGAAATTTTCAAATTTCAAGTAAAATTTGGATCTCAACATCATTAAAGCCACCTTACCTCGGTGTTCTTTCATGTACTGATGGTACTCATCAAACACCCGCTGTACCACTAAAGCCATTTTGACTATTTTACTCTCTTAGCGCGACTGATCCCAATCGGAAAGAATCATGATGAATTTATAGTATCCTCCATCGACACTTAATGGCACGTTCAAAAAGTGAAAACTGTTCTCAAAACCTTTGCTGAAATATTTCCATACCACGCTGCGAAACTGTTGAACTTGCCAATCGAGTGAAAGTGAATAATAGTTGCACACAGTTGAGTGGACGTTCCCATTAACGACACAGTAAGTATAAGAATGTCACGTTAAAGTTACAAAGTGTAAGATATCTGTTTTAGATCTAGTAAAGTTGTGCAACGAAGGAATTTCATGATGATTTGTTTGGTTTTCAAAGTGATTTGACAATTTGAAACCATTTTCGAGGCAGTTCTGATTGAATTTCTCCGAAAAATATTGTGTGTCGTATTTTTCGAGAATTTTTTCATAACATATAAAAAAATTGTGGAAATTAGGGGTTTTAGACGCGCCGCGTGCAGAAACGAAATTTTATATTTTTATTATTATAAGTAATTCTTAAATAAAAATTGTGTTTATTGCTGTTTTAGCGATGAAATTTGTTTTTATTACAGTTTTCGTCATTTGTTTTCGTTTCTGCAGGCGACGCGTCCAAATATCAAGATTTAATTTCAAAGAATTTCTCCATTTTTTTGTTAAAAATAATTTCAAACATAGACTTTTGGTTTCGATTATTGTGTGTCAACTATGTAGGACAATCTCCGACACCTTCAGTGTTGGTTAATGGAAGACCCCTAAAAAGGTAGTAGAATGACTCTAAGCTTCTTAAGCTGATTTCCCGGGCAGACGGTAATAACAAAATTAATAATATTTCAATAATAAACCCTGTTTAAATAACAAAAAGTGTTATTATTTTATCCTGCACTTCAACTTCAAGAAGACCCGAGCAGACGGAAATAACTTGGGAATAACAATATTTGATATTTGAAAATACTAGGCCAATAACTATTTATAACGAGATTTGTTATTCATCGTTATGATTTTCTTGTTATTTGATTGTTATTGCAATAACAGACTAATAACATTTTTAGTTATTTTTCGAACAAATCTTTGTTATTATTTTTTGTTATTTTAACAACTAATCCGATCATCCCAATAACAGTTGGCGGTATTCTTCCATAACAAAAAATGTTATTCCAAAGTTGTTTTGGCTTTCAATTAATATCAGACCAATAACAAATTGTGTTATGATAACATAAACTGTTATTCAACTCTTATGAAAAAATGGATTTTGCATGAATATTCCATAACACTTTTTGTTATTTTAACAGAATTTGTTATTGAAATGGCATGAATTTTGTTATTACCGTCTGCCCGGGGAAAAACTAATAACAGTTAGGGTAGAGTAGTCATCAATGAGACACGGGGAACAATGATAAAATGGCTCTCACAAGTCGTAGTTTCAACCAATCAGGCTCATATTTGGGGGAAAGGTGTGTCTACGGGATACACGTCTGCCATATTAGTGGCTTTGGTTATGGACGCTCCCTTGAAAAGTTATTCATAAATATTTGATTCTGGGGTGTAAAAGTAAATTATGGACAAAAAATACTTTTTCGCTCGTAGGCTGCCATTTACACCAAAACTAATATTTCTTCAAATTTCTTTCGACGTTCCATAGGGCTTGAGTTGGGCTACAATGTCCTTTCGATAGATTTGGCCTTAATTTAGAATATACCCAGAATTCAGGGCTGTCTCATTGTTCCCCACTCATTTCAGCCCATGGGGAACAATGAGACACTTTGATTTTTGTTCATTAAACTTTTCAAAATCGATGGAAATCTTTCAAAACATGAATTGAAAGTGATTTTTGGCATATTTATTGTGTTTAAACTTCATTTAAGCATAAATACAAAGTTATTTGGTATTAATATATGAATTTTACAAAATTTCAATACTTTTTAGTGTAACTTTTGTTATTAAAAGTTTCATGTTGGCAAAATTGCTCTAAAATGTACAAAGCAAGTCACCTGCAATGGAACAATACAAAAACAAAATGTTTTACTAGAAAAGTATTGATTTTCGTAGAGTGTCTCATTGTTCCCCACCTGTCTCATTGTTCCTGCCAAGTTCGTCTACAATGAGACAGTTGAATAACTCTGGCTGTAGATGTCGGATCGATCTCATATTTTGGTCAATGTTAAAACACATTAAAAGAAAGAAAATGCTACAAAAAGCTCATTAAAACATGCTGATGAAAAAATTAGAAAAATCGTTGAAAGTTGAAAACCAAAAGTGTCTCATTGATGACTACCCTACCCTACTGATAAAATAATAAGATTTAGTATTGAAGTGATATTATATTGAAAATGTTTAATAACACGCTAATAAGAGGAAATGTTATACATTTCAAAAACTCTCCTAATAACAAAATTTGTTATTGGTTTGGTTTTCTGACTTAGAAATAAAATTACCATAAATCGCACAAAGGAAAAAGTTTTTCAGTGTCCATAACACAATCTTTTATTATTTTTTCTTTTGTTAAATATGTTTAGATCTTTGGTATAATTTTGTCCAATTTCGTCGGGGTCATTATTTTGGCCATAAAATGGGGTCCTTAAGCTAAAATTATTCTAAAAAGTTGAAAATTTGAGAGTTGATTTTTTTTTTAATTAATTGATATACCCCCTAAGGGACTTCGTTTAAAATGGCTAATACTATGGGATAATTTTGACGAATTTTACAGGGTCATTAATTTGACCATGAAATGGGGTCCTTAAGCTAAAATTATTCTAAAAAGTTGAAATTTTAAAAGTTGATTTATTTTATTATTTGATATACCCCCTAAGGGACTTTACTAAAATTGGCTAGAACTATGGGATAATTTTGACCAATTTACTCGTGGTTATTTATTTGACCATGAAATGGGGTCCTTAAGCTTAAATTAATTTGATAAAATTACTTTTTGAAAGTTGTTTTTTTAAGTTTGTTATATTCTCTAAGGGGACCATCCATAAACCACGTGGACACTTTTTTGGGAATCTGTTACCCCCCCCCCCCTCGTGGACAATTGTCCATACAAAAAAAAACTTTTTTGTTTGGATCGTGGACAATCGCCATACCCCCCCCCCCCCTAAAGTGTCCACGTGGTTTATGGATGGTCCCAAGGGAATTGATTTATTTATTGAGAATTTTTGAAATGTGAATAACAAATACTGTTATTATTTTCACAGAGCGAGGAAGTCGGAGCTGACGTTGAAGTTCGAGCTGGAGTGAGACCTCGGAGACGGCATCGGATTCAGCTAATTTTCAGCAACTTTCACTTGGAGTCGGAATCTGTGCAAATGGCAAATAAACCAAAACAATAACTTTTTTTTGTTATGGAGACATACAAGTTCAATAACAATTGTTGTTATTATGCTGCTCCACCTATCCGTACAAAATAACAAATCTTGTTATTCCTTCATGATTCCTTCTGTGATATTGGTTTGTTATTGCAATAACAACATAATTACAGTTTAAGTTATTCTTCGAACAAATCTTTGTTATTGATTTTTGTTATTTTAACAACTAATCCGATCATCCCAATAACATGTTTCGATCTTCTCACAATATCAAAAAACTGATCTTCCCAAGTTATTTCCGTCTGCTCGGGATTCCCCTTATAAATGCCAGCGCCCTGTCTGGATCTATCTACCATGTGACAAAAGGTTTGAAAAAACCGTTGTCACGATCTTCAATTCTATATCTTCTCTGGCTGTCCTAGGTTGGTTTACTATTTCTCGCTGATAACTGCCAATATGAGCAAATAATTATAATTGACTTCCGGTGATCAAAAACAATATTGAAGCTGATATCTGCTTGAAATAAATGCAAAGATTTGTTATTAAGAGTTATTGTGTACAGGAAAATTTCTGAAAAAGTTAGCTGTAGTTCAGATATAAAATATAACCCATCAAACAAAATTTGCAAGTTTTATGAATTCTGCTATCTTTATTTTATTTGGATTTCAGAAATTTCATTCAGATCTCCAATACGAAGCACATCCTTAACAACAGATTCACCAACAGTAGGGGAGAGTGGGGCAAGTGTTACAAACTAAGGAAATTCTCGTTAAAACCCATCAAAATTGTTTAAAATCTGTCGGACTTTTTTTTAAATCGTCTTATTCCAGGTTTTTACTTAGACTTTAATTGAACAAGTTTCTAAAAAATCCAGATGTTTACGAAAAAAAATTGATTTTAAAGTTATTGATTTTAAGTACCGTAATCTGGGACGAATCGGGACAGTAGTTTTGACTATGTTAAAGACAATCACACCGTCTTTGCATACTGAATACTAACATTTAACGGGACAAACAGTTTTGACTATGTTGCAGTCTAATATTTTGATATTTTTGAGTAATTTCGGTTAGACCAGACCAGGTACGTTCTACACAACTAATGGGGAAGAGGAACAATGCATAAAATATCATGTTGATTTGCAAACATTTGAACTATTTTCATTTTGACATGTCAGATAAGAATGTATTTGATACGTTTCTTTCGTTTTAGATGAAATAATTATACTTTACTAATAATTTTGTCGTTTTTTTCGAAAGAAAATATTATTTAGAAGTTAAGGGAGCGTTCTTTTATTACGTACCGCAAATTTGGGATTTTCGACTTCCCTCCTTCGTAACAAATCGTAACAGATGATCGTTCCCTCCTACCCCCCCCCCCCTCCCCCTGTAACGCGTAACGCAAGGTCTTTTTGCAATTTTTTAGGAATTCTTGTATGAAAATTTTGCGTTACACAGAAAAAAATTATGTAAATTTGAAAGCTTTAATTTTGGAAGGTTGAATATTACCTCTTTTATGATGTAATTTTACCTCAATTTAGACTGAAAAAGTGACATTACACCAGAAAAGTGGTAAAATTACACATTTCCAGAGGTAAAATTACACCTTTTTTCTGACATAAAAAATGTACCCCTTCCCAGATGTTATATTACCATGATTTTTTTTTCTGTGTACGTAACACAATTTTTCAGCATTTTCAGTATACGAACCAATTGCTTCAAAAAGATTGGCTCTACCATTCATAGTTTTGAAAATATTTATCATCAAATTTCAAAAATCGATTTTCTCGGATAGTACTGAATGGTCGTTGTCACAAGATAGCACACAGCTGACGAAATAACAAAACATGAGCAATTTAAAAAAATCATTAGCCATACCAATGTGGCATAATCTAGTAAGGCCTAACCTATTAAATGTGATCAGATTGAGCAGGTTCGGTACAGCGACGCTTGTTTTCTATCCTGTGGCACGACCTATCTTGGTATAGTAGACGTGTCACAAATAACAATATAGGGTAGGGTAGTCATCAATGAGACACTTTTGGTTTTCAACTTTCAACGATTTTTCTATTTTTTTCATCAGCATGTTTTAATGAGCTTTTTGTTGCATTTTATTTCTTTTAGTGTGTTCAAACATTGACCAAAATATGAGATTGATCCAACATCTACAGCCAGAGTTATTCAACTGTCTCATTGTAGACGCACTTGGCAGGAACAATGAGACAGCTGGGGAACAATGAGACACTCTACGAAAATCAATACTTTTCTAGTAAAACATCATGTTTTTGTATTGTTCCATTACAGGTGACTTGCCTTGAACATTTTAGAGCAATTTTGTCAACATGAAACTTTAATTAACAAAAGTTATACTAAAAAGTATTTAAATTTTGTAAAATCCATATATTCATACCAAATAACTTTGTATGTCTGGTTAAATGAAGTTAAAACTCTATAAATATGCCAAAAATCACTTTCAATTCATGTTTTGAAAGATTTACATGGATTTTGAAATGTTAAATGAAGAAAAATCAAAGTGTCTCATTGTTACCCATGGGCTAACATGAGTGGGGAACAATGAGACAGCCCTGGATTCTGGGTATATTCTAAATTTTGGTCAAATCTAATGAAAGGACATTGTAGCCCAACTCAATCCCTATGGAACGTCGAAAGAAATTTGAAGAAATATTAGTTTTGGTGTAAATGGCAGCCTACGAGCGAAAAAGTATTTTTTGTCCATAATTTACTTTTACACCCCATAATCAAACATTTATGAATTACTTTTCAAGGGAGCGTCCATAACCAAAGCCACTAATATAGCAGACGTGTATCCCGTAGACACACCTTTCCCCCAAATATGAGCCTGATTGGTTGAAACTACGACTTGTGAGAGCCATTTTATCATTGTTCCCCATGTCTCATTGATGACTACTCTACCCTAGTACACATGCGACACTCAAACTTTAAATTCTACCATTCCAACCATTCTAACGATAACGATGACTTAGCTCCTTATTCTAACGCGGTCATTGGCAACTCCGAGAGCGCTTGTTGCACCCAATAGTAATAGTGTGAGGGAAAATCTCTGCTAATGACCGCCGTTGAGTTCATTCAGCAAAATTTCGTCACGAACCAACGACCGCCGATACAACCAGTAAATTTCACCATTACAAACCCAACGGCGTTTACCAATCCGCCTGAAGCTTCGGGACGACCTCCGTTGAACTTCGCGGCCAGAACGTTTCCAGCTGAAACGTGTAACGTTACGCATTTAAGGCCACACAAGCTGGTGTGACGGAGTTTTCGCAAGTTGTCGTTCAGTTGCGTTGGCTCAAGTCCGATTAACTGTTACTACATCGAATGCAAATTTCGTTGGTCCGGAAAAAGCCGAACTTAAGCCGATACCGAGGTGGTCACTTCGATAAGTAGAACCTACGGTCGTGGCACATAGTGCTCTGGTGGAACTCGACCTCGCGTGATCACGTGTTACAGGGGGTAGTGAAAAGTGGATTCGAAGGATTTGTGCTTAACTTTTTAAAGGTATAAGATGATAGTGCGATTTGGGAGCAAGTGAGATTGTAGCAGATAATTTTAAAATTGTGATTAAACATCCGAGCTATGGCACTGGTGTTACGTAACTTGTACGATTATTATACGTACCTCTTCAAAGAGTATAATGGTTCGTATATAACGACTTCATGATAATTTGTACTAAACAGTGATTTAACCTGTGTCCTCGACAGATCCTCGAGTGGAGCACTATCCGCTGCTGGGATCACCATGGCCCGTGGTTTTGATCATCGCACTATACCTCAAGTTTGTCCAAAACTGGGGCCCTTGGGTGATGGAAAATCGGAAACCGTTCTGCCTTAAAACGGTCATGAACGTGTACAACTTTACGCAGATCGTGCTCAACGTGTACATCGGTACGACGGGAATTTACAATTCGATATTTGCCGACGATTACGACTGGGTGTGTGAACCGATCAATCAAAAGTCGAGTCCTGCCAGAAGAAAGCTACTCTTCGTGACCTATCTGTACTTTTTGTCCAAGATTGTGGATCTGTTGGATACAGTGAGTGGTTCAAGCAGGAGAGTTGAAGACAGAGAGTGATTGTGAATATCATTACTAATTGCAGGTGTTTTTCGTTTTGCGAAAAAAGAACAATCAAATCACGTTTCTACACATTTATCACCATGCCGGAATGGTGTTTGCCACATACATCTTCACGAAGTTTGTATCAGGTAAGTAATATCAAATCGGAACAGTTAACATTTAGGTACTAAAAATTAAGCGAATTAAGCTGTGGTAAACTTAAATAAAAATGTCAATCTAGTGCATAGCGCCAGATAAAAATGACCAAATGCTTCTGAATTTCTTATTGAAATCAAAAGAATAAGTTTAGCATAGGAAAGTACTTTGTTTACAGTTTTTCAAACTGCAAGCTAATAATTTTTTGATTCATTTTGTTTTGAAGTAGAACAAAAAAAAAACTAGTCGGAAAAATAGCAACCTCGACTGTATTTCTGACGAAAATTTTAAAAGTTTTGTTCGACTTAATTCGATTGTTTTAAAAAAAATTAAGATTTATTTTTCTATAAACTTTGGGACTTTTTTATTACCCAAATAAAAACTGACCATGAATTTAACATCGTGATTTAAATTTATGAGAATATTTTGAACTGTGGTTAGCAGTTTATGCAACGAGTTGCAAATGATGATTTTTTCAGCAGTTGAACTTTAATCGAACGACGTTTATCGAATTGGTTAAATACATCGGTGCTAAAAAACGACTTGCATTTTTTTCTACCTCGGATAAGATAGGTTTTTTTGTAAAGTGTAATTCTGTGGCTTTTTTTGCTTATTTTAATATTCTATTTTTTGATTTAGAGAAAACTTTGTCCATCAATTCCTATGGTAACACATTTCATCAATAGTTTCTCCATACCAGAATAAAAAATGAAATCTTTGCATTAAAAGGGGATTTTTGATTGATTAGTGTCTTTCTTTCCACAATATTCCGATTTAAAAAACAAAAAGGGACTCGTTTTTAATTGTTCTTGTTTTTCATTATTTCTGAACTTTGCAGAAAATTACAAAAAATCAGAATCAGGGAAAACATTGAATCGAATATTGATAATAATTTTTTTCACAGTTACAAGTTAAAATTGTTTTTTTGGGGCAACTCGGTTGCAATTTTATCTGATTTCGTGTGAGTAGAAAGATTTGATACAAAACCTATTCTATCCGAAACCAATCCAAAACATAAAGAATGACTAGGTTGATTCGGATCTAATTCCTTTAATTAATATTCCATTTACTATAGCTATTTGATACGAAGTTTTAAACAAAAATCGTGGTTTTGTTTATTCATAGAATTTTACCTTGAAATGTTCAGAAAAATCTTAAGATTCAGAAAACATGTTTGAGCACTAGCATAAGCATAACCTACACAGAAAAAAATATGTGAATTTACTCGACACGGAAAAAAATAATCACATGTAAACTCAGTTGATGTAAACTTGAGATTCGATGAAACGGTTGAATCACACGTAAAATCATGTTTTTACGTATAATTTGTTGCAAATTTACATGAAATTGCATTTAAATTTAAATGTTTAATGACGTGCAAAAGTGTTACATCATAAATGATGTAACATTCGTAAATGTTTTTTTGTGTGTACTCCGTTATTGACCAGGACCTCCAGAAGTTACATCCACGAGCCGTGGAAGATGAGTGGGAGCTATCTTTCCTCGCTACGCAACTTCTCAAAGGCCTCTATCATGCTGATCAATACCGGCGCCGGCCACAATCAGTGGTAGGGTCACGAGGAAGTGGATCGGAATGTTAGTCCCAGGGGGTAGCGAAGAAGCATCCGTCTTGGAAGTTCAGATAACAAACACTGAGAATCAGTATTATACATATTACTACGTAACACGAAGTGTGTTATTCTGGTTAAACTCAAAAGTCCCATGCAAATGTGTAAAAACAAACTGAAAACTGTCTGATGCCGATTCTCAGTGTACGGGCGCACTGTTTAATCGACCAAAAAAAAAAAGCAAAAAAAAATGTAAAAGAGAAAAATCACTTTTTTCGATATGAATTTTCAGCCAACATTGGGATGGAATCTCCAATAATATGATAGAATTTGCCATTAGCAACACAATTCATGTGTTTTTTTCAGGAATTTATTGCGAAATTGCGAAAAATTGTAAAATCAAAAACACAAACATTGATTTGTTATGGGCTACCATTTGACAGCTAGTGCTTTTGTTGTGGGTACACTCAAACCCCGGTGGTTTGACACCAACTGTTGTCAAACGAACGGGGTCACTTTTTAGTTTGACACCCCTTTTACACAGAGTTCACACACACTATCAAACGTTTGTTTTGATAGTGTGCGTGATCGCCGTATAAAAAGTGACAGTTTGTCACTTTTTAGTTTGACTTTGACCAACCAACGGGGTACAAACTAAAAAAGTGTCAAACGAAAAAGTGACCAACCACCGGGGGTTGAGTGTATTTAGAAAGAATTGAAAAGTAGTTCTCTTTAAAGTTGCAAAAAAAAAATGTTTTTAATTCTTGTATTTTTTCAATTGCCTGAAACATTTACCATCGATTCTTTAGGTCGAAATAAAACATTTTGCATCATTGGCTTCTCCATAAAAGTCTCCATACAAATTTGGCAGTTGTCCATTGAAAAGTGCTGTTGAAAAGGACCTTTATGAGTTTTTTGTCAAATCATCTGAAAATCAGTCAGCCAGATTTTAATAATGTACAAGTTTCCATCCACTTAAAAAATACAAAAGTCGATATGGGAAATCGTACAGAACTGGTCATAAAAAAAAATAAAATAATTGGAGCTGAAAAAACGTGAATGTCACATCTGTAGTGGTACACAGTTAAAAAATGTGTAATTTCGGAAGGTTCATTATTACCTCTTTCATGATGTAAATTTACCTTAATTTAGACTGAAAAAGTGACTTTACACCAGAAAAGAGTAAAATTAGACATTTCCAGAGGTGAAATTACACATTTTTCTAGCATAAAAGATGTATAAATTTCTAGATTTTTTACTGTGTATTTTGCACACCTATCTACCAGCGTTATTGCAAGACACCTTCCAGCGGCACCTTATATTGACGCATCAGAACTTTGACGTTCAATTCATTACAGTTTCTAAAAAGCATTTTCAGCTGAAACCAAGTAATAAATCGCTTATTGGGAAATAAGTTATCAATTTTCTCATAAAAGTTTAGCTAAAAAAATTCTTCAGTGGTAAACGTGAAATTAGATAAAAATGAGCTGAACTTATATAATAATAAATATTGAAGTCTTTAAACTATTTTCGGTTTGCGGTACTCTTGAAAATTTTCTGCTAACAAAATCTGAACAACAAACCCCTATCACGTGAATTCTAAATGTCTGTCCAAAACAAACCAGGACCTATGGAAAACCTTGAGCACCGTCAGCTGGAACAAACCAGAGCGCTCCAAAGTGAGTAGCATGCCACCTGAAACACAAAATTAGGGTACGTTATCCATTAGTGGACCCCTTTCCTATAGTGGACCCTCTGAAGGGTTTTTGATGAAAAATTCAATAAAATCACAATTTCAAGCGTGTTATTGTCTACAAATCTTTTATTTGGCATGTTCAGCATCGTTTAAACCAATGTTGACTGATAATTAACTGTCCTTTTCACCAAAATAAGTGTTTTGAGTTCGACTGAAATCTGAAAATTCTGAAATCAGCCATGGCCACTAGCATTTTCACAACAAAACTGCATTTATATTTTATGATTGAATTAACTATTCAATCATTTTTTGACTGATTATTTAACTTCAGCAAGTCGAAATAATGTAAGTTTAAGGAACTTTACTAAAATAAAGCAAAGAACTGCTCATTTTCGAGCAAAAATTCCATATATAGGACTACGAAAATCCAAACTTTTCCAAAAGTGGACACCTGTTAATTAGCCTTCAAAAATGAAGAAAACTATGTATTTAACCAAAAGTTTCTCTTAAACATACAATGAATGCTTGTTGTTATCAACCTAAACGCATATATTTTTCAATTATGAGTATAAATATAGCTGTTTCATGTTAAAAGTACCAAAAATGCTGAAGCTGTAAAAAATATAATAAATCAAAACTATAGTCAATTATACCCAACTGAAGCATCATAATTGCAGTTTGAAATGATATTTTATAATAATAAATCAAGAACAAAACATTTTTTTAAATAAACATGCGTGGTTTTATCAGCAACTGTAAACAAATCTATTGTTTAGTTTTGGTCAAAAATTACTTTTTTAAAATTATTTTATGTTTACAGTGGTTTTTGAAACGTTTTCTCTGATCTTTTTCGGAAATAATTGTGTTTAAATGTCTATTTGGTTGTGTTGTTGATTGAAGCCAAATTTGTTAATAAAACATATTTGTTCATGATAAAAAGTGAGCAGAATCCATCTTTTATTCATTATATCTATCATAAGACCTACACCATGCATCAAAACATCAAATATCGGTTAAATTTGGTTAAAAAATAACAGTTTGCCTATAGTGGACCCTGGTCTATAATCGGATTATGGACCCGGGTCCACTATAGGATAAGGGGGTCCATAAAAGGAAAAAAACTTTTTTTTCCAATGGCTATTTTTCTGCTCAAAAACAAATAAACTGTTGAAACAAATAGTCAAAATTATTCAAAAGACTTCAGATTTCATTGTTTTGTACAAAGGGTAATGAAAAAGTGCTTAAAAAATTGAAAATTTGTGAAAAATGTGCTTCGGCTCTACTAGGGGGTCCACTAATGGTTAAAATACCCTACCACCCCACTCCTCCTGTCCCGATTCATCCCCTTTGACGAGTTGAAGTAATTGTGCAACAGGGCGTGCGCGCGTTTCTGGGTATATATTTTCTCCAGTTTCAACATTAATTTTGCATTCTTTCATTTGAAAACTGTCTTAACGGTGTTGTTTTGCTGGTTTTGAACAGAATTTTGGAGGAAAAGCAGCAGCACCAACAATCCATATTACATGTGGCTTGTGGGTGTTGTGTTCGGAAACGAGCGAAGAAAGGATAATGTTGGTGTTTTGAACATTTTCAGCAATGTGGGAATGAATAAATCTTACGTTTTTCTTTCTAGATTGCTACTCAAGTATTTATTGGTGATCAGAGCGGTTGAATTCTGAAGCAACACGAGAAAAGGGCGGATACGCATTTTGACAGTTTAAACTATTTTGATAATTCATAAGCTTCAGGAAACTATTTCACAAAATTCGAAGTGTAAAACAATAGCTACTTCTCAACACTTCGGGATTTGTTAAATAGTTACTTGTTGTCTCGGAACTTGCAAAATAGTTCAAATGTTGCTCCAGAATTGGTTATGTTAGATTCAGATTATTTGAATTGATAATTTTTCATGTATAATTCAATAACCAGAATGTCTGTGAGAAAAATTGTAGTACTCTTAAAGATTTTGGAATTTCTTTCTTTTCAGGCAGCCACGCCACGCTGCTTGGGCTGATCAACAGTTGGGTGCATGTTATCATGTACTTTTACTACTTCCTGACCTCGTTCCGGCCTGAGCTGAAAAACTCCCTGTGGTGGAAGAAGCACATCACGCAAGTTCAACTGGTGGGTACACACATCGCACAAATACACACTCAATCGTCCTACCGGGTGTAACTGCCACGTGGCATGAGTTTTCGCTTTTCCCAAGGAAATAAATTGTACTATTTGACTTTAGGCAATTGAACAACTAACCCAATGTCACTTAACCGTTTTGTTTTGTTGCAGATCCAATTCCTGATACTGATGGTGCACTTTGGACTTCCGCTGGTGTTCGGGTACTGTAACTATCCGGTCTACTTGCTGTTCATCGGCTTCACGCAGAACGTGTTCATGTTTACGCTGTTTGCCGACTTTTACGTGAAGGCATACATCAAGAAGCGAAAGCCCAAATCGGTGACCTCCTAGAATGGCCCGTACTAAACCTAGAGCAGTTGATTAAATTTTAATGAGAGAATATTTAAATGTTTAAAACCACTAAACACACACAACAAACCGCACAAACTGCATCGCAAGCAAACTCATAGATATTGCCGAACCCGGATTATACTCGCATAACCGCACCACAAGCCACTACATTTAAAGTCCAACGAAAGCGATGTCGACTAGCTGTTTAGCATAGCAATAGGTTAAACCTTGTATTTATCAGTAGTTTTGTACTGCTCACAGCCGTTGGTTCCCGTGATCGCGAAAGGCGATGGGAAGCCAACTTGCAAATGCAAATGAATTATATATTAGAATAAAATGCCTTATTTCAATTGACCATGTGCTTTTGCTTCTTACCTTGTAGATCAATAATAGTTTAAATTTTTAGGTGTTCTATATAGGTGTTTCCTCCCATGTTTTAAAATTCCACTCAACGATACAATATCTTTTGATTCATGATTCATTAGGAGATACATTTCTTTATTGAATGAGTGCTACGCAAAGTCACTCGCACAGTCATTGACTTCCCTTTGGAAATACATTCGCTTAGAGAACGGTCGTTTGACATTCTATCGAGATTCCGATCAACTATCCCATGAGAGCATTTAAATGACTTCTGTCATCACGCAGCAAACATAAGGAAGATAGAGACGAAAAACGAGAGAAATAGTACATTTCTATTCCATTTCTCATCATTTTTTTGGCACACAAACCCACACGCAAGATGAGAAAGTAGCCATCAATATCTTTTTACTTGCGCTAACATTTTCAAAGCGCTTAAGATATGAAATTGCTTCCAACTACGGGCAACATGTTTTTTTGAACATTAGTTAGTCACTCACTTGAAAAATAATCCGAAAACATGTAAATAATTAGCAAGCGCCATAAAAACAAAAACGCGCCAAGTCATTTGACGTTTGACTATTGACGACCCATTCCAATCGAAGGCTGAAGAAAACCGAGCGAGAAGCGAAGGCAAACCACCAGCAGCGCCTGTTGGAGTGAGCCAGTGATGCCAGGAAACTTTCTCTATAAATACAACTTTTCATGAGTGTTCGCTCAAAATTTCATCACTAAGCAGACCCAAAAGAGCACCTGAAGAAAAAAATAAAAAAAAGGGTGTGGTTCAATACATTCTCGTCTGATTAGAATACGTTTGGGAAATATTTTTTTTTTAAATGCTTGTAAAAGGAATAGAATAACTTTTAGTAAAAGTGAAAATAAACAGAAATGTTCACGAAAAGTTGCTCTAGAGCTACTCGTTGGTGTGCTTGGTTTTAGTAAATTTTAAGGAACACTCCAGATTATCCAGCATCATTCAACGACCGCTTATTAGGCTAAAACGGGTATATTTCCCCTAGATCCCTTTTCAAGCATTGAGTTCCGAGAACATTTTTCTGGAGACGTGTGGTGCTTTAAGTTCGATTCATGCCCCAAGTAACCACAAGCACTAAATCAAAACTCTAATTTCACCCTAACTAAACATTACCGATGCTTTGACACTTTAAATTGTCTTTCCTAATGTTTCGAAACATTGGTAGCTTGAAACATTATTACCTACCGTATAATGACATATAGAACAGCCAATTAGAGTTTCAAAGCACTTAGTACAATAATGTTTTGAAGCATTAATGATAAGCTTTATATATCATTGTAAAGTAAGCTTTTAATGTTATATCACATGTTGACATTTCTTAAAATGTTTCAAAACACTAACTAAACACTAGTGAGGGCAATAAAAGTTTGGCCGTATTCGTGTTATTTTAAAAAATGTGTTTGCCGCAGGACCGACATCATTTTTTCGAAATCATATCCAAGAATCCTGTTAATGGTTTTTTTTTATATTTCATGTAAAACATCCTGAAAAATCATAAATAACTGTTTTTTACAAATAATGTTTTCATTTGATCAAACATGTATTCAGTTAAGTTTTCAAAATGTATTTGTATTTTCATCAAAAGCTCAATTTACATATCACTTTTCTTTGGCAATGCGGTGAGCTAAAATTGGTTCAGCCATTGCAATCACCAAACAAAAAAATATTATTTCAGCATAAGATCTCAAATTCCAAATTTGAGCCAAATCGGATCACTTTTGATTTGGATCCAGCGTTTCATACTTGGAATTGCTGATCCCTCATTTTAGCAAAAAGCCAGCCAAAATTAACGTAAAGAATGTACCTGTTTCTTATTCCAAATATTCTAAAAATGGTAGGATAAATGTAACCTGTAGACTTTAATAGTGGCAAAACACAAAAAAGTGGGGAATTTACACACTTTTTGTGACATGCTAGTGCAAAACATTTTTTTAACCCTCTACTGCCCAAATTTTTTTTTTGAAAATATTTATTTTTCCCGTGTTTGGGAGGTCATTTTGAGCAACTTTTGTTCTACGAAAAACTTTATTTCTCTTGTTTTATATTTTTCTTCTGAAATTTTCTAAAATTTTAAGAGTTCTTCTTTCCAATGGTTTTTAAAGATCAAAAATCGGTTGGAAAATTTTTTTTTGGCGATTTTTTAGATCGAAGCCCGTCTAAAGGCGAGGTTAGGTTGTAGAGGGTTAAAGGCAGTAGAGCAACTCTCTACGAAATCGGCCGATTTCGACCATTTTTATTTTTTGTATTTTTTATTTAGCTCAAACTTTGTGGGGGCCTTCCCTATGACCAAAGAAGCTATTTTGTGTCATTGGTTCACCCATACAATTTTGGCTGCTGTTTTACAAAAATGGTACGTAAATATTCAAACAGCTGTAACTTTTGAGTGAATTTTTCTGATCAATTTGGTGTTTTCGGCAAAGTTGTAGGTATTGTTGAGGACTATTGAGCAAAAAATAGGTACACGGAAAAAAAATTTATTAACTTTTTTTTTACAAAAACTCAGTTTCTCAAAATACGTATTTTTTGATTTTCGAGATTTTTCGATATGTTTTAGGGAACAAAACCCCGCAACTTTTGCGCCATAGAGAAACATGGTCAAAAAATATGCCACCGAGTTATAATTTTTGGAAAAATAATGATTTTTGGAAAAAAACGAAATTTCATGCAAAAATAAATTTGAAATATTTTTTTAATGTTAAATTGAATTTCCAATCGAAAAATACTATACAGATTTTTTGATAAAGGGCCCTGTTTTCAAGATATAGCCACCGAAAGTTTGATTTTAGCGAAATATTTGCAGTTTTTTGATTTAAAAAAAATAGTGACTGTGAGTGACCGTTTCTAAAAATATTTGTTCAGAAAATTTGCTATTAAATTGTCTAAGAGACATTGAAGATTGGACCTCGGGTTGCTGAGATACAGCCGCTTTAAGGAAAAGAAACAGGAAAATTTATGTTTTCTAAGTCTCACCCAAACAACTCACCATTTTCGAATGTCGATATCTCAGCAACTAATGGTCCGATTTTCAATGTTTAAACATGAAACATTCGTGAAATTTTCCGATTTATTCGAAAACAACATTTTTATTTTTTTTTATCAAGACTAACATTTCAAAAGGGCGTAATATTAAATATCTGGCCCTCAGAAGTCTTATTAACCCTCTACAACCCAACCCCGCCTGGACTGAGCTTACGACCTAACCCTCTAGGTAAGACCGAGGCCAACATTTACTTATCTGTCCGACGGAAGGCGTGATCAGACAAATCTCGCCTCGAAAAATTTCACCGAGACCTTCTGGGATCGAACCCAGGCCAACTGGGTGAGAGGGAACCACGCTTACCCCTACACTACGGGTCCTGGCTAAAAAGAACTCTTAAAATTTTAGAAAGTTTATGGATTGGAAGTTTTACTTGTTTGATGTGACTTTGCCAATGTTTTTAAGAATGTCATTTTTTTAAAGGTCACATGTAGCAGTGTTTTTTACTAACATTTCTTATATTTTAAGAAAAAGAAGTATGCAGTAATTTTTCTAGAGTCCCAGACTATGCCTTTACGCATTCATTTACAGTTTAAATGATAATGGGGCCATTTTATAGCAAAAAATGTAAAAAACATGCTAAAAATTGAAAAAGTTACTGCAAAATAATGAAAAAATAGATAGGCAAAATGTCATGATAGGAGGTGGTAGAGTAGGCCAAATACTACCAAAAACAAACATAAACTAAGCAAAATAAATACAGATTAAAAAACTAAAAATGAAACAACAAAAACTTAAAACAAGAGAAGTAAAGTTTTTCGTTGAACAAAAGTTGCTCAAAATGACCTCCTGGACACGGGGAAAATAAAGATTTTCGAAAAAAAAAATTTGGGCAGTAGAGGGTTTATTGAAAACAATTTGAAAGGGATTTTTCTGCGTTGATAATCATTTTAAGCTTTTTTTCGGCACGACTTTCAATTTCAATTTGGGTAATTCTCCGCCAACTCACACAGCAGTTGCCCCGACCCCTCTTCGATTTGCGTGAAACTTTGTCCTAAAGGGTAACTTTTGTCCCTGATCACGAATCCGAGGTCCGTTTTTTGATATCTCGTGACGGTACGACCCCTTCCATTTTTGAACATGCGAAAAAAGAGATGTTTTTCAATAATTTGCAGCCTGAAACGGTGATGAGATAGAAAATTGGTGTCAAAGGGACTTTAATGTAAAATTAGACGCCCGATTTGATGGCGTACTCAGGATTCCGAAAAAACGTATTTTTCATCAAAAAAAACACTAAAAAAGTTTTAAAAACTCTCCCATTTTCCGTTACTTGACTGTAAAATTTTTTGGAACATGTCATTTTATGGGAAATTTAGTGTTCTTTTCGAATCTACATTCACCCAGAAGGGTCATTTTTTCATTTAGAACAAAATTTTTCATTTTAAAATTTCGTGTTTTTTCTAACTTTGCGGGATTATTTTTTAGAGTGTAACAATGTTCTACAAAGTTGTAGAACAGACAATTACAAAAATTTTGATGAATAGATATAAGGGGTTTGCTTATAAACATCACGAGTTATCGCGATTTTACGAAAAAAAGTTTTGAAAAAGTTGGTCGTCATCGATCCATTCATGGTCACCCTCGACAGAGACGGACGACGAAACAAAGAGAAACGCAAAAAGTAACTTTTTCAAAACTTTTTTTCGTAAAATCGCGATAACTCGTGATGTTTATAAGCAAACCCCTTATGTCTATCTAGCTTTTCGTTCAATGTTTGTCCCGTTTAATATTAGTACAGTCATCCCACATATTCGGAACGGTTTCCAGATCGGCCAATGTTCAAAAAATCATGGCAAATCGATTATTGAACTTAATGATTCGCTTTTACCTTCATTTGAAAGCTTTTATTGCGATCTTTCGAATGCTGTATCGAACATCTGCAAATTTTAACTTTTATATGAAGTTTTTGAAGAATTACTTTGACCCTTGAAATCCACAAATTCGGAACACTTTTTTCTTACGAATGTAAACAAACTTTGGATCTCTCCAGAAGTACATATTTATTACCAAATAATGACTTCACACACTGAAACCAATAAAACTCAAGCTTAGTGATGTTTTATACATGGTTTGATAACTTTTTTTGTGAAAATGTCAGTTAAATTCAGGTGTTCCACAATTGTGGAAGGCACAATAACATCCCACAATTATGAAACAGGCCATTTGTAGGCAGTGTTTTGCTGCTATAGACAAAATAGTCTTGGAATGAAGTTTTTTGTTCAGAAAGTACTACTTTTACTATTTCACTAGTTAGATAATGTCCAAATGAAGGTTCTAAAAATAGTAAGGTCGACAGAAAAGCTACTTTTGGCATGCTATTGACAAATTATCATAAAAGTGTTCCGAACTTGTGGGTGTTCCGAATATGTGGGATGACTGTATTTAGTCTGCAAAGACGGTGTGATTGTCTTTTCAAGCTTGTGACGATACACTACCTTCCTTTACTAAGCAATCGATTCCAGAAGGAAAAATATCACCAGTTGTGTTGGACCGAGCCGAGATGAAGGCAAATAACTATTTGTGGTAATGTGCATGCATATTAGAAAAATATGTTTTTTTCAGATTTTTTTTTATTGGATTTGGAGTAACCTAATCATTGAAAAATATTTGCAAAGACCTAGTTGGGTTATTGAAGATATAAATATAATGTTAAATTTCAGCTTTAACTGGCCAATTTTCAAAGAAATGTCATCAAAAAAAGAAAATTTCTACTTTATAATGTCATCAATTGTTTATTTGTAATAACTAATCTACGACTTGTCCTTCCTTTTAGCCGGTAAATGTACATCTCTTTATATCGTCGCGTTCTGCACTGCAAAATAATAACCATTTTAAGTTTTCATAGTTCAACTGGATTTGCTTGCTTCATTAAATTAATTTAACACGTTTGTTAGCACGTAAACTTGTTTGTTTTTCTGTTATCTTCCCTCATTACACTTTCATGTTTCTTATCGTACTTTATAAATGATTCACTATTTGCACGATGATGGCTGCGTTAAACATTATTCAACTAGTTTTCTTCTTTGTTATTTTTTTTTCTTATCCTTGATGATGCTGTCTTTCACTAATTTACATATGCTTCTTATCAAATGAATGATTATAAAAAAGTAACAACGACGACGACGACGACGCTTGTGTTGCACGATTTGTTTAAGTGCTGGAGGGGGTGGTTTTTAATATATATTTTTTTTAAATCTGTTTTAATTATGTTTTAAATGTTGTTTCGATAGCGTTACCAATAAAAACAATTGGGTCCAACTAATGTGTTACTTTTTTTCTTCCTAACCAGCCTTCGTTACAGTGTTTTCTAACTGTGTGTTCCCTTTGTTATCGGTATCGTGGATCTCTAAAATATGCCTCACTGACGATGTTGCTGCTACCTGATTTATGCCACTCTCTATCTCTCTAACTGGGGTTGGTTGTGAAGTGATTGATTTGCTTGGGCAGTGATGGGAAGCGATGCTGTCTAAGCTCAATAATTGTTAGCAACAGTTCGGTAGAGATAGTTTTGCAGTAAAGCCGTTACTAGCGAATAGAGTCGGATGTTTGTTTAAGGCATGTGATTGGTTTTGGGTATCATTCACAAAAAGGAATCGATATAATTTATCATTATTTGCAAGCAAAATGAGTTCTTTGGATTTATTCTTAAAAAAGCAAAATGTATTTACTTTGGATTTGAATAATTATAAAATTTCTTCGACAAATTTCGACAATCTCAAATAAAAATTCCAAGCTCCTTACCACAATAGAAAAACCGACGGGACATCGTAGTTGCGGTTTAAATCCGAATTAGACAATGTTATCTGGCTTCCTGCACGCCTTGTAGAACAAGTTGTCCGACGACGAGCGCAGTAACAGAAGCTTCTGAGCTTTTGCTTGGTGGTTGGCAGAACTAAATTTTACATGCCCCAGTGCATCCTTCCTTTCTGGCCATACCAGATTTGTTTATTATAACGGTAGGGGCTTGCTTTCAATGAAATGAGGCCATATTTTTGGTTTGTTCGAGTAGTTGGAAAAATCTACTGTTGAAGGAAAGTAAATAAATTTGGGTTTAAGCTCTGCTGGTTTGTTTATTCAAATTACTGCCAAAAATATCTGATAACGGAAATTCTAGCAAAATTTGATGATTTTTGATTGATTCTACTGTTATTCTGACCAAAAAATCTACTGTAAGTGATAGCTGCAGAAAAGACAGTTGTCATTATAATCTCAAAATTAATTGACGACAGTTTTTTTTCAACAGTTTATGTGAGATGAATAAAAATCAAAATTAGTGCCGTGGAATTGATCACTGTCACAGCTTCCAATACTGTTTATTTCATTTGCAGAAAAAAGAGGATTTCGCCAAAAATACCGATGAGATGAATAGCAAAAATTCCACCGGACAATAAATGTTTCCGAAACATACGCCATTGATCGCACACGAAGTTGAAACAAACTAAACCGAGCACCGCACTCAAGCAAACGCTCTACATGAAGGCTCATGCTCTCTCTTTTATTCTCTCTCTTTCTTGCTTGAGTGGTGACAGCAATCATTTGAGTGCAGTCATGGGGAAGGTGATCTGTATTTCCCCATAAAATGTCAAAGAAACGCGCTCTGTGCGAATGTATTTCGCATGAGAAACGAAAGACTTTGAGAGATACTCTCTCGGTCGTGTGTGAACAATAGAGGAGAAAAGCAACTCGCGACAAAATTTTGAGGCTAGGAATTTTGACAGGTATGGTTTTCATAAAGTATTCGCCTCCTTTTCTCTCCCACAGAAAACCAGGGAACGAGGTAGCTGTCAAACTAGGCCAAAATGTTAAAGTCACTCACAAAATGAACTTTGAGTGATTTGAGTTCATTTCTGACGTCACGATTTTCTCCTCTATTGTTAAAGTCACTCACAAAATGAACTTTGAGTGATTTGAGTTCATTCCTGACGTCACGATTTTCTCCTCTATAGAGGAGTAATCGTGACGTCAGAAATGAACTCAAATCACTCAAAGTTTATTTTGTGAGTGACTTTAACATTTTGGCCTAGTTTGACAGCTACCTCATTCCCAGGTTTTCTGTGGGAGAGAAAAGGAGGCGAATACTTTATGAAAATCCTGCCTGTCAAAATTCCTAGCCTCAAAATTTTGTCGCGAGTTGCTTTTCTCCACTATTGCCTGTGAGGATACCAATGGTATTTTCTGAATATTTCATCGCCATCTTGGATTTAAAAATTAAAATTTAGAGCAGTGTTGGGGTCAAATCAGAGCAAAAACTTGTTTTTCTCGTGGTTCGATTATCTGAAATATTTTATCCTTCGCATAATCGAGTCTGGATACCGTTTTATGAGCAATAACAAAGTGTATGGGATCAGAATTGTTTGTTTTAAAGTTAAAACACTCGTGAATTGTATATTTTCAATTCGTTTATTTATGTAATTAGGAATATGCATATTTTCCATATGAAACAAGTATTTTTATTGAGTCACCGTCAAATATTTTTAAAGTATTTTTTAAGTATGAGTTTGAGTCATTGAGTGTATCACTGAGAAATATGAAAAAGTGAGGTCACGATTCACGAACTTACAGATGAAAACTTTTTTTTTTAGAGAATGAAATAACTTTGCATCACTCCTTACTTTTTTCCCAATCTCAATTCAGGACCTGAATGAAGATAAAACGTTAACTAATGCGGGTCAAGAACTAAAGTTTATTATCAAGGTAATTAAGCAACAATCCTTCTAATTCAACTAGCAACGGAGGGCGCGCATGATGATGATCTACTGTGCCATCTTTTCTTATGTTTTACTCGACCTTCTAAGTCGATACTTTTGCTCTAACCCTGCCATGTGATCCTCTACATTCACTACGTGTAAACCATAATGCATTTCTGTTTATTCTATCCCGGTTCAATATTTTCTCTTACTTTCCTTTCTTAAAAACACTTACTTCACACCCCGATACCCGATAACGAATTCCACTATGTGATTTTACTAAAAGTTAAGCATTCTCGTCTAACAAGTGTGTGTGTGATTTTGTCATCCTTTGGCCTGGCCTCGACGGGGGTTCGGTCCGGTTTTATCGGGTGTCGTCCTCGCCCTCGGACGAGCTGCGGATCGTGTTGTATGACGAGTTGCGGCTCTTCAGCATCCGCAGGAAGCTCCCGACGGCGAAGATCGTCCGCCGGTGGCGGTGAAAGATGCCCTGGTACAGCGCGTCCCGCAGCGCCTTCCGATCGTCGACGACTTCTGCGGTCGGAGGATGGAAGGAGGGTGGGAAGAAGTTAAAATCTGTATTAGTGACAGTAAGGAATTTATGCTACAAATGAAAAAAAAAACCCCAGGAAAACCGAGATTTATGATGGATTTTAGATGAACTCTTCCCATTTTTAGCAAAACTATATCGGATGAATCATATTCCAAGTAACATTTTTTCCAGGAGTTCTACAAGAGCTCTTCAAGATAGCTACAGCATAGCAGTTTGGACCGCGGAAGGATAAAACTCTCTTCAAGTACTCTTCCAAACTCCTGAAGAAGTTTTGAAGAGAAGTTAATCCTACCGCGGTCCAAACTGCTATGCTGTAGCTATCTTAAAGAGCTCTTGTAGAACTCCTGGAAAAAATGTTACTTGGAATACATTAAAAAAAAGGCATGTGCTATGAGTTTTCCATTTTTTGACTGTTAAACCTTCCAGGATTAAAAAAAAATGGTTTAATGATGGGAACATCATTTTTAGGATCATACGACAATTATAGGCTACCTTAGAAAATTTTGATTGTTGGGTCAATGTGACCCATCAGGCCTGAAAGGATTAAAGGATTTTTTTAAATCAATTTGCTGTCTTTGGCAAAGTTGTAGGTATGAATGAGGACTACTTGTACTAGTTTTCGAAATCGTTTATTTTCGCTGAAAAATTAATTGTTTTTTTTTTTGTTTGAGGGGACAAAAAATGCCATCATTTCAGAAAATTTAAGCAAAGGCAATACATCTTTGACCAATTAATGTTTTTAAAAATTATATCTAAAAAAATTTAAAACATATTTTTACTTTATTTTTTAATTAGAAATCCAATTTCCAATCAAAAGTTCTTTTGTTAAATTTTGATGACGATGATTTTTTAAATCAATTTTTAGTAACTACAAATTATTAAAAAAAAATCAGCAAACATAATTTCCGTGTAACAATTTGTTTCGGTAGAGTCCCCATCGATACCTACAACATTGCTGATGACAGAGTCTCAAAATTATACTCTTTTGTCATTAAAATGCTGATAACTTTCTTTAGATGAAAAGTTGTCCCATTACAAAATTTAAATTAGCTGGTTTCAAATTAATGCAACAGCAAATTTTTCGGTTAAATCAGCTAAATTTTTTTATCGATTTTGAAATGGTAAATTAGCAGACCCTGATTGCTTGTTCGTTGAAAATGTCTGCGAATTGCGTGCAATTTATTGACACATTTAATTTTTTGCCGCAGAATTAGGGGAAATATGCCCATTTTAAGCCTAATAAGCGGTGGTGTTTGAATGATGCTGGATAATCTGGATTGTTCCTTGAAATTCATTAAAACCAAGTACACCAACGAGTAGAGCAACTTTTTGTGAACATTTCTGTTTATTTTCACTTTTATTAAAAGTTATGCTATTCCTTTTACAAGCATTTAAAAAAATATTTCAAAAATGCATTCTAATCAGTCGAGTGCATTGGGCCACGCCCATTTTTCTATTTTCAGCTTAGTTCTTTTTTTCTTCCAGCGCTCTTTTAGGTCTGCTTAGTGCTGCCAAAATTGATGAAATTTTAAGCGAACACTCACGAAAAGTAGCATTCATAGCGAAAGTTTCCTGGCGCTGCACCAGCATGTTGGTGGTGTTGGTGGCCACCCTTTGTTCTTTATTTGCCTTCGCTGCTCGCTCGGGTTTCTTCAGCCTTCGATTGGAATGGGTAGTCAAAATTGAAACGTCAAAAGACTTAGCGCGTTTGTTTTTTTGGATGGTGCTTGCTAATTATTTACATTTTTCTGGATTATTTTTCAAGTGAATGACTAAGTAATGGTCCAAAGAACATGTGAAAAGATATTGATGGCGACTTTCGTTAAGCAGTTAACCTCTGATCTTGCGTGTGAATGGTCTCGCAATATAGAAATTTTGATCAAAAAAGCATTAAATTTGATCTTTTTGGCCAGTAAATGGCATAAATTTGCGTGCTTACTCGAGGCGGTGCTGTTGCTGGTATGTTTATAGCCTGAAAAGTATTTTTGGAGCTTAAATTGAGCATCAAACTCTCCATATGACGAAGATAGGTGTTTGATTAGCAAGGCTATATTTCCCCTATTGCCACAATTTAGCACACAAGTAACTATATTAATTGTTTATTTTTTTGCTTTTGTTTTTTTATTGCCGATTTTTTTTTCGATAGAATCATATTCACCGGGAACCGTGGTGTAGGGGTAAGCGTGGTTGCCTCTCACCCAATCGGCTTAAGTTTGATCCCAGACGGTCCCGGTGGCATTTTTCGAGAAGAGATTTGTCTGACCACGCCTTCCGTCGGATGGGGAAGTAAATGTTGGCCTCAGTCTAACCTAGATGTTAGGTCGTTAGCTCAGTCCAGGTGTAGGAGTTGTCTCACTGGGTCCTGCCTCGGTGGAGTCGCTGGTAGGCAGTTGGACTAACAATCCAAAGGTCGTCAGTTCGAATCACGGGGTGGATGGAAGCTAAGGTGTAAAAAGAGGTTTGCAGTTGCCTCAACAACCAAACCTTCGGACACCTGGTTTCGAGTAGGAATCTCTCAATCGAGAACGCTAAGGCAATGCTGTAGAGTGATTTTGATTTTTCATTTTCACCTACAATTTTTATGGACAATTAAAGTGAAATTTAAAAATAAATAAACCACTACACAGTAAAAAAAAACATGGTAATATTACATCTGAGAAGGGGTGCTTCTTTTATGTCAGAAAAAAGTTTAATTTTACTTCTGAAATTTTGTAATTTTACCACTTCTCTGGTGTAATTTTTAACTTTTCAAAATTACACCTTCCAAATTAACACAATTTTTATTGTTATTATTGTTTACCTGATGAACTGAAACTTCTTTTGTCCGACTCAACAGTGCTGGAATTTTGTAGACAACGACAATCCCAAAAACTGTTTCTGAAATCCTTTATTTTTGGGTTTAATGTTGTTGTTGTAAATTCTATATTTTTAGAAAATTTTTAGTTTAAAAACTTTGCACTATCGGTTTTAATGGGACGCCTTTGGTTTTAACTTTTGGTTTTGTGATGAATGCCAAATTTCTCGAAATAAATAAACACTCAATTTTTAAACTTTTGCAGTCGTACCAAGTGTTATTGTACAGTCGAGAATCAAAAATTTAGAATTTTTAATTTAAATTTCATTTTGTTATGTTAACTTTAAAAATTAGGTGTTTTTTTTTAAAGGTCCAATAAACCAAATTTCCAGTTTTTGCTTTTTGGGTGTTTTTGAAACCGCCTTGAGTCAAAGGTATTAAATAACACCCTTAAAGCAAAAACTGAAAATTTGGTTAATCGGACCTTTTCAAAAAAAAAAAAAAAAAAAACCTAGAAATACAAAATAAAAATTCATTACATCATTCATGGTTGAGAATGCAATTTTTTGATTTTTTTAAATTATGAGTCCAAAAGCCTGACTTACCGACTGTCGCGGCGGGTGACTTGGGCGAGCCGAGCTCGTCGCTGAACGTGCGCTCCTTCAGCTTCCGGTGCTTCATGATGATGGCGGTCGTGGTGGTCGCCGCCGAGTTCGACGTCGAGGAATGTGTGGTGGTGGCGGTGCTGGCCGCACTGCTGATGCCACTGCCACTCGCTATCGATTCCGTGGCCGTGGCCGACTGTGAACAACTGCCCGTGGCCGCCTGCACCTCGGTCAGGTCCAGTTTCATGGCCCGCTTGGCCAGTTCGGTGTCCGTCGCGGCCGCGGTGGTGGACAGCGGTGAGGTGGGCGAGGTCGTCGAGGTGGGCGATTTCAGCGGGATCGGAATCTCCAGATCGATCGATTTCTGGCTAACAGCACTTTGCGATAGTGTTGAACGATTATCACAGATTTGTCTCGTGGGGTCGATATCCATAATTGAAACCATGGTTTGCCGGTTGGGCCCACGCGTGGAGGTTACTTGCCAGCCCGGCGATGGCTGGGCGAACGATGAAACGTATGACGATGATTGATAAAACTGTGTAAAAATTCTCTCACTATCATATTACTTTGTTCGAGTAGTCTTGGTTGGTTTTTGGGGATGTTGTTGTATAGAGCCTTACGGTGGCCTTGCTTCGCTCTCGTAATTGCTGGATGCCGGAACACCGAGACTGTTGGTGTGAGGCTGCAAAAAGCAACCGTTGTTGTTCAAGCGATTGTCGCCGACTTGGTCAGTACTGAGCTTCAACGAATTGGCGCTATTTTTCTGGGCCAATTTGCTCGCATCACTCCTGGGATCGCTGGAAGAACACTCCGTCAGTATGATTTTTGGCAACGCTTCGTCGTTCTCCAAATCTGCACCCTCCAACTTTAGCTGGTACAGATTATCGATTAGGTTTTGTAGTTTTTCAGACTTTTCATGATTTAGCTTCGAGGGAAAACTGTCCATAATAGTAGACCGAAAGACACGACGTTTGCGACAAACTAGCTGATCGAGCACTTCCGAGGTTGGCTGATGCACTTTGAACACTGAACTAAACACTGGCGTGACTCGCGACTTACGTCCTTGGCCGTTCAAACACTGCTTCTCTATGAACCTTTGCTTCACTTCTTCCCCTCGTTCGATGCATGCGTCCAAATAGTCTAGATGCCACTGGATACCCTCACGGTGGTAGTAATTAGCGAACCTCCTGGCGACACCCTCTACCCTCCCCAAGCCCTCATCCTCCTGTCCGAGGCTTATTTTCCCTAGTCGGCGAGCACGTTGTCCCCCGGTCGATCCATCCGTGTCACGTGTGCCGTCGGCTTTGTTCCGATGGCCTTGACCACTCAAGTACTTTCCGTTTCGATCCAAAATACGACGCAGTTCGGTGTAGGTCTTGGCGTCGCGCAACTGGTGGTACCGTTCCGGGATGAGTTCCCCGTAAGACGGCGGTGGGGGCGCTGAAGGCGGGTTGTTTTGATCCGAGTGGCCACTACCGCCGGATGTGGGGGATGTGGTGGCACATAATCGCTGTTGACAGAGTCGGAGCCGAGTTCGGCGTAAACAAGGTTCTTCAGATCTGGAAAAGGGACGGAGAAATGAGAAGATTATTAGCTATGGTTCTTTGAAGATTGTTATTGATTGCTCGTTTACAGGATTTTTTTAACCCATAAAAAATCAAGAAATCTGGTGTACTTTACATGAAATATATTTTCCCGCTAATTCAAGCAGAACTCTCAAAAAAAGTTTATTTTTTTTCAGTTCAAGCAGAACTGTCAAAAAAAGTTTATTTTTTTTTCAGTTATACAATAGTAGTTTATGCAACAAGTTGCAAAAAGAAGATTTTTTCAGCACGAGTCGTACATTTATCCAACGAGGTTCACCGAGTTGGATAAATACGACGAGTGCTGAAAAAATCATGTTTTGCAACGAGTTCCATACAACGTTTTTTGCAATTCCGAAAACACCCTTTGAACAGAATTATAGAACAAATGTCCATGCATTTAGTCAATTAATCGATTGTTATTTTTAAATGTTGAAAAGTATAACTTTTCGAAACAAGTGCAGAAAAGTTCAACTTTTCAGCATCCATTTCAGTGCTGAAAAGTAGAACTGTTTTGAAATGGCTTACTATTCAATTCTGTTATTTTTGTTACAGGAAAGTAGGCTGTTTCGTTATTCAAGAACGACAGGAAAAGTAAGTAGTTTCACGACGAAGTTGTAAAAAAGAACCTTTCAGCACTTTTAAGAGTGTCGGAATGGGTTTTTTTGTTGCACCACAAATTTATATATTTTGTGTTCTTATGGAACGTTATGGTTAAGCTTTGTAATTTTTCACGCTCGAAAATTGCAAATTTCACGGGGACCTCAATTATAGAACACCAAATTTCACGCAAATTTCGCGGAACGTGACAAATGTTGAAAAAACTCTGAAAATCTTATGTTCAAATCAAGGGTCCTGATTTTCGGTTCAATTAACAGAAACCACTCACTCATCGCCTATCCATTCGTCGCCTATTCCAACCCGCTAGCATTCATGAGCGAATGAGTCTCGCAAGCAGCCAGCGAGTGGCCCGAACTGTTCACTCAGCGAACAAATACATCGTGAAAATATTTGCTTACTCCGTCGCTCGATGACACTCACACACTACCATGCTCAGCGAAGAGCCACTCTCACAAAATGCCAGCGCGGCAGTCTTTTTGTCTTCACGCCCTCAGTTTACCATCAATTTGATTTTTCTTGGTGGAAGTTTCTTTGAATGGTGGCTATAATATTATGAATGAAAATAAATGCACAATTTAATTGATAACATTGATTTTAGGCAACCCAAATCAATGAGTATAACGCAGCGCTTCAGAGAAAAAATGTTTTCAGTTCTGAATGATCGGAGACGATCGCCCTGTCTGAACCGTTCAGAGACTGAGCCGATCAGAGAAAGAGAAGAGTAGAAAAAAGAGTGTTCGGGAGCGAATGGTGATAGAGTGACAAACGATAGGAATTCATCAAGGCAGTATCGCGTCGCCTGCTATTTGTGCTCGCGAATGGAGTGGTTGATTTTGAGCAATCAGGACCCTTGGTTCAAATCACAGAAACTACTTTTTATGCTTCATTATTTATTATTCTTCAATAAACTGAATAATCATTATTAAATTTGAACGTGACACGAAAAAAATATTTTTAATTTTCAAAAAAAAAATCCACCTGGTTTATGGATGGTCTCTATTTATATTTTGAAACAAAATGCAGGGCATGCGTATTCTCATTTATGGAACTGTTTATTTTAATATCTAACTAATAAAGCTAAAAAGTTATCGCTGATTTGCTTTTGTTTACTCATTTTACATTTTTATTTAATTTCATATCAAAGCAAGATTATCCAGCCAAAATGAGTAAAATAATTTGAATTGTCTGCGACATTTAGCACAATAAAAATATTTTTTCAAAAGTTTAATTTTAAAGCAAACGGGCAATACTAGTATAATTAGAAACGAAATCGAAATTTAGGAATTTTTTTAACTTTTAAAGGCATCATCCACCGAAATAATCAAATATCGTTACTCGAAACAAATTCACGGATTTCACGCTGTCCGCGAAATCGTGAAATTTCACTAACTCTAGTTATGGTCATAGTTATTTAAAGTGTCGATGTTTTTATAATTGCTTGAATGTTTCTCTTCATGTCTGCCTGTGTGGATCAATCGGACCGCGCACTGGACTCACAATCCAGAGGTCGCCGGTTCGAATCCCGGGGCGGACGCAAAAAAATTCTAAGTGTAAATATAGGTATTTGGTGCCCTCTCCCCGTGCCCATACCTTCACACTTAGGAGACCCGGGAGGCGGAGTCTTGTCGCAAAAAGAACGATACACGCCTGTGGATCCGTTGACGAAACCGCAAGGTTTAAGAGGGCCACATTATAAGGTGTTACGTCGATTCCGTCTCTCTTCAGTTTAAATGAGGTTATGGACTACGGCAAACAAACAAACAAACAAACTCGCACATTTTGACAGCTCACCACATGTCTGCGTTGTTTGTTCGCCAACATTTTTTTGCAGAAACGTCAGCTTGCATACATTTTGTCTCGTTGCGAGTATGCGAGTTTGGCAAACTGTCAAACGCGAAAAAGGGCGAGTTAGGTTGCTTGTTTGCCACAGTATAATACCTCCTTAGGCCATCAAATCTGGATTTTATTACGCTCGCAGAACTCATTAAGATATCGATTAAAAAACCTTGATTCCGTCTGTTGAAGTTTCCCAATTAAATTCATAAATTTATAGCAAAACTTTGCGAAACCATATAATGGCTCTAAAAACATGCTGCTTACCTTCGAGCCATGGTTCGTTCCTAGAATCCTTTAAAAAAACGACGACCGCGTTGAAAAAGTCCAACCCCAGCTTTCATGAATGGGACGATGAACGACGACACGACCTAACTTGGCCTGCTCTAGGCCGCGATATCCCTGTGGGGTCCACCAGAAGAAGTCGCCTTCTTCTGCCAGGACGTGGGCGTGCATTGGCGTGTTCTGGCGTCGTTTATTTCTACGTTTATGCAAAAGAAGCTCAACCAGGCCGCCCCCGCACACCCCTACGGGAGGAGGAATTTAAAATTCACCGGATACTCGACTCCGACAAGTGGAATAATTAGCTCATCATTGTCAACAAATCTTGTGGGTACCCGAGCAGACGGAAATAACTTGGGAAGGTCAGTTTTTGATATTGTGAGAAGATCGAAATATGTTATTGGGATGATCGGATTAGTTGTTAAAATAACAAAAATCAATAACAAAGATTTGTTCGAAGAATAACTTAAACTGTTATTATGTTGTTATTGCAATAACAAACCAATAACACAGAAGGAATCATGAAGGAATAACAAGATTTGTTATTTTGTGCGGAGAGGTGGAGCAGCATAATAACAAAAAATGTTATTGCACTGGTATGTCTCCATAACAAAAAAAGTTATTGTTTTGGTTTATTTATAATTTGCAAATAAACCTGCAGTTGCCATAACTCCTCTGTACTAGTCAGGGCTGTAGAGTCGGGTACCTCCAAGCGACTTTGAATCCATACTTTGAAGACAACTCCGACACTGGATGCAGGATATGACGTCAACGACGACTTTAGCTCTCCAAAAATACCCGACTTCACAGATTCCGACTCCAAGTAAAAGTTGCTGAAAATTAGATGAATCCGATGCAGTCTCCGAGGTCACACTCCAGCTCGAACTTCAACGTCAGCTCCGACTTCCTGGCTCTGTGAAAATAATAACAGTTTTTGTTATTCACACTTCAAAAATTCTCAATAAATAAATCAATACCGTTAGCGAATATAACAAAATAAAAAAAAAAGAACTCTCAAAAGTTAATTTATCGGATTAATTTTAGCTTGAAACCCCATTTCATGGTGAAATAATGACCCCGATGAAATTGGTCAAAATTATTTCATAGTTCTAGCCAATTTTAGTAAAATCCCTTAGGGGGTATATCAAATAATTAAAAAAATCAACTTTCAAAATTTCAACTTTTTAGAATAATTTTAGCTTAAGGACCCCATTTCATGGCCAAAATAATGACCCCGACGAAATTGGTCAAAATTATCCCATAGTTCTAACCATTTTAAACTAAGTCCTTTAGGGGATATATCAAATAATTAAAAAAATCAACTTTCAAAATTTCAACTTTTTATAATAATTTTAGCTTAAGGACCCCATTTCATGGCCAAAATAATGACCCCGACGAAATTGGTCAAAATTATCCCATAGTTCTAGCCAATTTTAGTAAAATCCCTTAGGGGGTATATCAAATAATTAAAAAAATCAACTTTCAAAATTTCAACTTTTTATAATAATTTTAGCTTAAGGACCCCATTTCATGGCCAAAATAATGACCCTGACGAAATTGGTCAAAATTATCCCATAGTTCTAACAATTTTAAATTAAGTCCTTTAGGGGGTATATCAAATAATTAAAAAAATCAACTTTCAAAATTTCAACTTTTTAGAATAATTTTAGCTTAAGGACCCCATTTCATGGCCAAAATAATGACCCTGACGAAATTGGTAAAAATTATCCCATAGTTCTAACCATTTTAAACTAAGTCCTTTAGGGGGTATATCAAATAATTAAAAAAATCAACTTTCAAAATTTCAACTTTTTAGAATAATTTTAGCTTAAGGACCCCATTTCATGACCAAAATAATGATCCCGATGAAATTGGTAAAAATTATCCCATAGTTCTAGCCAATTTTAACAAAGTCCCTTAGGGGGTATATCAAATAATTAAAAAAATCAACTTTCAAAATTTCAACTTTTTAGAATAATTTTAGCTTAAGGACCCCATTTCATGGCCAAAATAATGACCCTGACGAAATTGGTAAAAATTATCCCATAGTTCTAACCATTTTAAACTAAGTCCTTTAGGGGGTATATCAAATAATTAAAAAAATCAACTTTCAAAATTTCAACTTTTTAGAATAATTTTAGCTTAAGGACCCCATTTCATGGCCAAAATAATGACCCCGACGAAATTGGTCAAAATTATCCCATAGTTCTAACCATTTTAAACTAAGTCCTTTAGGGGGTATATCAAATAATTAAAAAAATCAACTTTCAAAATTTCAACTTTTTAGAATAATTTTAGCTTAAGGACCCCATTTCATGGCCAAAATAATGACCCCGACGAAATTGGTCAAAATTATCCCATAGTTCTAGCCAATTTTAGCAAAGTCCCTTAGGGGGTATATCAAATAATTTAAAAAATCAACTTCCAATATTTCAACTTTTTAGAATAATTTTAGCTTAAGGACCCCATTTCATGGCCAAAATATTGACCCCGACGAAATTAGACAAAATTATCCCAAAGATCTAAACATATTTAACAAAAGAAAAAATAATAACAGATTGTGTTATGGACACTTAGAAACTTTTCCATTTGTGCGATTTGTGGTAATTTTATTTCTAAGTCAGTATACCGAACGAATAACAAATTTTGTTATTAGGAGAGTTTTTGAAATGTATAACATTTCCTCTTATTGGCGTGTTATTAAACATTTTCAATATAATATCACTTCAATACCAAATATTGTTATTTTATCAGAAACTGTTATTAATTTTTCTTCTTGAAGTTGAACTTCAGGTTAAAATAATAACACTGTTTGTTATTTTAACAGGATTTGTTATTGAAATATTATGAATTTTGTTATTACCGTCTGCCCGGGTACAGGGAAAATTGCTCCTCTGAATGGAAAAGAACACAGCACAGAGTTCAGGGCCCAGCTTTTCCACGACCGAGAATGGCTTTACTTTCTTCTTGTGAAATTTCAACACACTACAGGCGAACCCTGGTGGTTTGGAACTTAACTCGCGAACAGCAGTCACTGCCGATTCGACGGGGTTCTACCGTGCTGTACACAATGAGAGGAAAATGCATGAAAGTGCAGGCCCGGTTCGCAGGTGTGGGCGTAGTAAGAAATTGCCTGCTGGCTTTTACCTGGGGCTGCCCCCGGTGAAAACCTGACGCTAAATGAAAGTCGTAAGGGATAATGGCATGAACGTACTATTTGCATTGTTATGGAAAAACTTCAAATGTAGCAATTCTCTGACACCTCAGACAACGGTTGTTTTTTTTTATTTTGGATAAAACTTTGTATGTTACTTTTTCATGACTTAAGTTTGCATCATTAGTTCGGTCTCACAATTTTGGCAGCTGCCCATACAAAAAGGCAATTAAAATATTCAAAAATCTTATCTTGAGAACGGATTCTCGAGTCAGTTTGGTGTCTTCGACAAAGTTGTAGATATTTCTTGAGTCTTTTCAGTAAATATTGACATTCTGAAAACAATTTACCCGTTTCTTTAATTTTGCACAAAATAAACATTATGGGAAGCTAACATTTTTAAGATATGTTGGATATGGATCCGTGAGATTGCCTTACACAGAAAAAAAAAATATGCTTGGGAGAATACACCCATTTTAAGCCAAATAAGCGGTCGTGTTTGAATGATGCTGGATAATCTGGAGTGTTCCTTGAAATTTACTAAAACCAAGTTCACCAACGAGTAGAGCAACTTTTCGTAAACATTTCTGTTTATGTTCACTTTTAGTAAAAGTTATTCTATTCCTTTTTCAAGCATTTAAAAAAATATTTCCCAAATGTATTCTAATCAGACGAGAATGCATTGGGCCACGCCCATTTTTCTATTTTCAGTTGAGAACTTTTTTCTTCCAGCGCCTTTTTAAGGTCTGCTTAGTGTTGCCAATTGTGAAGAAATTTTAAGCGAACACTCACGAAAAGTATAGGGTACGTTATCCATTAGTGGACCCCTTTCCTGGACCCTCTGAAGGGTTTTTGATGAAAAAATCAATAAAATCACAATTTCAAGCGTGTTGTTGTCTACAAATCATTTATTTCGCATGTTCAGCATCATTTAAAACAATGTTGACTGACATTGAATTATTGTCCTTTTCACCAAAATAAGTGTTTTGAGTTCGACATCTGAAAACAGAAATGGCCACTAGCATTTTCACAACAAAACTGCATTTATATGTTATGATTGAATTAACCATCCAATCATTTTTTGACTGATTATTTTACTTCAGCAAGTTGAAATAATGTAAGTTTAAGGATCTTTACTAAAATAAAGCGAAGAACTGCCATTTTCGAGCAAAAATAAGGGGGGTCCAATATAGGACAACGAAATCCAAACTTTTCCAAAAGTGGACCCCTGTTAATTTAACCTTCAAAAATGAAGAAAACTGAGTATTTAAGCAAAAGTTTCTCTTAAACATACAATAAAGGCTTGTTATCAACCTAAAGAATATTTTTTCAATTATGAGTATAAATATTGCTGTTTCATGTTAAAAGTACCAAAAATGCTGATGCCGTAAGAATTTATAATTAATCAAAACTAAAGTTAATTGTACTTAACTGAAGTATCATAATTGCAGTTTGAAATGATATTTTATAGTAATAAATCAAAAACAAAACATTTTTTTAAATAAACATGCGTGGTTTTATCAGCAACTGTAAACAAATCTATTATTTAGTTTCGGTCAACCATTTATGTATTTAATATGGAAAAAAAGCATCAAGATTACTTTTTTTTAATTATTTTTATGTTTATAGTGGTTTTTGAAACGTTTTCTCTGATCTTTTTTGGAAATAAATGGGTTTAAATGTCTGTTAGGTTTTTTGTTGTTTAATGCCAAATTTGTTAAAAAAAAGCATATTTGTTTATAATGAAAAGTGAGCAAAATCCATCTTTTATTCATTATATCTATCTTTAGACCTACACCATGCATCAAAACATCAAATATCGGTTACATTTGGTATCATAATAACAGTTTGCCTATAGTGGACCCGGGTCCACAACCGGATTATGGACCCGGGTCCACTATAGGAAAAGGGGGTCCATAACAACACAGAAAAAAATGATGGTAATATTAATCAGGAAATGGTGACAGATTTTGTGGCAAAATAAATGATTAATTTTACCTCTGAAAATGATGAATTTTCATCAGTTTTTGATGAATATTCATCAGGTTCACATTTTTACACACTTTTTAAGTAATATTACACAAATAAAGAGATAATATTCAACTTACCAAATTTTCAACATTCAAAAATTCAACTTTTTTTTTCTGTGTAATATTACACAAAAATAGAGGTAATATTCAACCTACCAAATTTTCAACATTCCAAAATTCAACTTTTTTGCTGTGATAGCATTTATAGAGAAAGTTTCCTGGCATCACTGGCTCACTCCAACAGGCGCTTTGCTTTTGCTTCTCGCTCGGTTTTCTTCAGCCTTCGATTGGAATGGGTCGTCAAAAGTCAAACGTCAAAAGACTTGGCGCGTTAGTATTTTTATGGCACTTGCTAATTATTTACATATTTCGGGATTATTTTTCAAGTGAGTGACTAACTGATGTTCAAAAGAACATGCTGCCGGTAGTTGGAAGCAATTTCATATCTTAAGCGCTTTGAAAGCGTTAGCGGAAGTGAAAAATTATTGATGGCGATTTTCGTTAAGCAGTTAAGCTCTCATCTTGCGTGTGGATGTGTGTGCCAACAAAATGATGAGAAACGCTCTCGTAAAATAGAAATTATGATCAAAATGCATTAAAGTTGATCTTTTTGGCCAGTAAGTGGCATAAATTTGCGTGCTTACTCGAGGCGGTAAGTTTATAGCCCAATTAGTATTTTTGAGCATGAGCATGAGCATGAGAGACCACCCATGGTTGTCCTTCTCCGTTGCTGAACAGGACCATAATATCCCATCAGCACAACCGGTCACACGCTTCAACGATCAAATGATGTTTCCCTTATCAACAGCATGCATGAATGCGCTGAAAAGATAAAACATCACGATCATCAAAACTAGAGCCGGTGCGAATAGGAAACAGTCGTTGGCCACCAACGGCGCCCGCCATGTCAGTTTGTAGATCTCGAGGGAATGGGACGGGAATGTTAGTTAGCACAGGCTGCTACCAAGGGTGGGTTCTATACGATATCCACACCCCCGCGTGTGCCGGAAAACTACTTCTACTTGGGATTTTGTTAGTGGGTAAGGGTAATGGCCAGGATTCAACATAGAGGATGATGATGCGACCCAATAATCAATAAATTTTGTTTAATGGTGTGATGTATTATGCATTCTCAAGGCAATCAGTCGGAGTATGCGGATGAGACTATTCCCGGTTATTTGGTGTTGAGTTTAGCATAAATGATTTAATCTTAGACAGCCGGCTGTGGAAAGATAAAACCAACTAAAATGCGAAAACGCGAAACCGCCCGGATCGAAATACATGCACAATCGGGGGGACAACAAAAACGGAAACGGCAACGAAAATCCTGCGCGAGGACCGCGACGCACACCGTTCAAATTCTCCAACTCAACTGTTAAACATCCCGAAACCGCCCGGATCGAAATACACACACAATCGGGGGGACAACAAAGACGGAAACGGCAACGAAAATCCTGCGTGATGACCGCGACGCGCACCGTTCAAATTCTCCAACTCAACTGTCAAACATCCCGAAACCGCCCGGATCGAAACACACACACAATCGGGGGGACAACAAAGACGGAAACGGCAACGAAAATCCTGCGCGAGGACCGCGACGCACACCGTTCAAATTCTCCAACTCAACTGTCAAACATCCCGAAACCGCCCGGATCGAAATACACACACAATCGGGGGGACAACAAAGACGGAAACGGCAACGAAAATCCTGCGCGAGGACCGCGACGCACACCGTTCAAATTCTCCAACTCAACTGTCAAACATCCCGAAACCGCCCGGATCGAAACACACACACAATCGGGGGGGCAACAAAGACGGAAACGGCAACGAAAATCCTGCGCGAGGACATTTATAGCCCAAATAGTATTTTGGAGCTTTAATCGAGCATCAAACTCTCCATATGACGAAGATAGGTGTTTGATTGGAAAGGGTAGATTTCACCTAATATTCATCGGAAAATGGTGACAGATTTTGTGAAAAAAATGAATAATTTTACATCAGGAATTGGTGAATATTCATCAGTTTCTGATGAATTTTTTAGGTAATATTTTTCAAAAAAGAAATAATGTTCAATCAACCAAATTTTTAACCTTCAAAAATTCAACTTTTTTCTGTGAAGGTTAGATTACGCCCTGCTCTCTGCTTGACAAGGATTAACATTTGTAGTGCGCCATTGCATTAGAATGCATTGAAACATCACAAGCGTTAAAGCGGCCAGGCCTACTACGTAAAGTTTACCGCAGAGATGATTCGTTGAAGTGGGTTGAGTTTGAGCACAGAGTGTTCAGTGTTCAAACATCAACATAATTCTGAATCTGCAGGGGACCATTTTTTGATGAGATTTTTTTAAGATGGTCATTTTGCGCAATTCAATATTTTGTGTGAGAAATCGATCTGTAAAAAGTCTGATCAAAGTACAACAATAACCAAAACACAACGGAAATGAGACAATTTTGCGATCAAACTTAAAACGACAGTAATGTAATTTTCCTTCTTTCACGTGGGAGAAACTGTTCCTTTAGCTTCGAATTTTCCTCCCTGCGTCTTCCAATCAGGTGCATCTGGCGATGTTGACGGAAGCAGCTCTCACCGGGCCGAAGAGTTGGGGCTCCGTCGGGCTGTCATTCAATCGACAAAGTGTCGTTTGCAGCCCACAGGATGAAGAAGTGTCAAACAAGGATAATGGAAAGGAGCTCTTGCTGCTGCTGATGATGGTGCACGATAGCAATTAAAGTGTCTCGGAAAAGACGTGGTGCGACAATTTTCAAATTAGTTCATCGAAGATACACTGCCGTCTTTTGATAAATCGATTTGTGATGCTTTAATGCACCCAATCAGACGAGAAGTTATTCCGGTTGAAAACGTTGCAAGCAGTAATTTCAAAGATTACAGTCATCCCACATATTCGGAACACCCACAAATTCGGAACACTTTCGAGATAATTTGTCAATAGCATGCCAAATGCAGCTTTTCCGTCCACACTACCATTTTTAGGACCTTTATTTGAACATTCTCTTGCTTTTTCATTAGTAAAAGTAGTTCTTTTCAGACAAATACTTCATTTCAAGACAATATTATCCAGAGCAGCAAAACACTGCCTCCAAATTGCCTGTTTCATTATTGTGGGATGTTATTGTGCCTCCCACTATTGTGGAACAGCTGAATTTAACTGATATTTCCACCAAAAAAGTCATCAGACTATGTATAAAACATCACTAAGCATGAGTTCCATTGATTTCAGTGTGTGAAGTCATTATTTTGTTAAAAATCTGTATTCCTGGAGAGAACCAAGGTTTGTTTACATCCGTAAGAAAAAAGTGTTCCGAATTTGTGGTTTTCATGGGTCAATGTTTTTCTTTAAAAAATGATATAAAACGTAAAAAACTACAGCCGGACTATACATCAATCGAAAGATCTCAAGAAAAGCTTCCACATGAAGGAAAAAGCAAAACATTATGTTCGACTATCGATTTTCTATGAATTTTCAACCATCGGCCGATCTGTAAACCGTTCCGAATATGTGGGATGACTGTACAACAAAACTAACAGAAGGTCAGCGCAAGGATAATGGACAAAGCGTGGCTTCAATTCTGCATGAGGTAGAAAATTGAAAAGCCCCACCAAACACCACCCATTTCCCACTTCCATTTAGAACATTGCACAAGCCCGTGTGCATTTTATCAGCACTTGCCAGGCGTGTACTTTGTATTAGCTGCTGCAGCAACAGTATAACAGCAGTACGAGTACGGGGCAGCAATTAGCGTTAGACGGCTAAGTGAATTCTACAGAAATGTCCGAGAGGTTTTAGCTTCCAAATGGTGCGCGGAGTGAAAACACCTGAGCAGAGCCGTCTAATGAGCTTTTCAAATCAAATTATTTTGATATAATTGGCTGGAGTGTTATGCCTTTGGCTGAACAGATCATTTGTACTGAAGTTTCGATCAAAGTTTTGAGCTCTAGAGTAATTTTTGATTGAAAAATTAGGACAGAAAAAAAATGCTTTTTAAAAGTGAATAAAATGATCAAATTTTTAAGTATTCGAAAGCTTTTTAATAGGAGATAATAAATAAGACACTAAGAGAAAAAAAAATAAGTTAATTAATAATATGGTAACCATGTGCTGAGAGTTTGTTTACTTTGTTATGAAGTAAATGATGAACTATAGCTATTATTGAGAAAAACGATTTCGCGTAAAGCCAGCAGGATCCAGATTAAAATTGCTCCGATTAGGTTCAAATTTGGCACGACATGTTCTTGGTCAAAATAACTAGATCCGTATTTTTTCGCAAAAAAAAACAAATTTTCAAGAAAACATATGTCCGGAACGACTGAACCAAATTGAGCTTGCCGTGTCCAAAATAAAGGTTATAACGAAAACGAAACTATTGGCACTACGCCCCCCGGGGCATGGCCTTCCTCTAACGTGGGATTTCTACTCCAGCGCCTCTGACGAGACAGGAGAAACCGGGACCGACGTTTTACTTCACCATCCGATAGAAGCTCAGTGGATAAGGCGGGAATCGAACCCGCGTCTCATAGCATCATCGGGATCGGCAGCCGAAGCCGCTACCCCTGCGCCACGAGACGAGGTTATAATATGGGCTTTTAATGAAAAATACTCAGACTTCTTGCCTTCCTCACTGAGGTAAGGCTATAATCCCGCTCTTAAAAATAAACTTTTCACAAAAAGCTCGTAGACCTCGTTCATCATGTACACCTATCGATTCAGAAACTGGACAAATGTATGTGAGTTAGGATGTAACAAAAATGAGTTTTTGGCGGGCATTCAGGGATTTGTTCCGGTTGGCATACTGAGCCTAAATCCCAAATATGAGCTTGATTGGACCTAACAGGAGCTGGCGCTCCGCCCTTCAATTTTAAATGGGATTTAACCCGTAAAAAAAGATTTTTTCAAAAATGTCACTTTTTGAGGCATTTTGGCCACCAATGCGTTTACCAAAAACATCACTGGCGTGTAGGCCAGATCCTTGCGCATCTTTTGGTTTATATAACATTGAAGTTTGGAGCATCCTGAAGCTCGGTACAGACCTTCAAAGTTTGGCATTTTTTCGAAAAATCGGCCCCGGCAAAAAAGATATGCGTCGCACCTCGCGACGCCCGAGACGCCATTTGATTTTGCTGGGACCGATTTTTCGAAAAAATGCCAAACTTTGAAGGTCTGTACCGAGCTCCAGGATGCTCCAAACTTCAATGTTATATAAACCAAAAGATGCGCAAGGATCTGGCCTACACGCCAGTGATGTTTTTGGTAAACGCATTGGTGGCCAAAATGCCTCAAAAAGTGACATTTTTGAAAAAATCTTTTTTTACGGGTTAAATCCCATTTAAAATTGAAGGGCGGAGCGTCAGCTCCTGTTACGCCCAATCAAGCTCATATTTGGGATTTAGGCTCAGTATGCCCACCGGAACAAACCCCTGAATGCCCGCCAAAAAGTCATTTTTGTTACATCCTAATGTGAGTGTATGTGACCAAAATCCTCACTGAGTTTTCTCAGCACTGGCTGAACCGATTTTGGTCAAACCAGATGCATTCGATTTGGTTTAAGGTTCCATGATTTTTATGAAGTTTCGATAAGTAGTTCAAAAGTTATGTATAAAATGTTTTTTTGTATTTATCCGGATGTTAGATAAGTTACCGGAAATCGACTCAAATACCATCATGTTATGCATCGAGTCAAAAATATTGAAGTTCTGGCAACCCTGTCTCAAGCTAAGACCACTTAAGTGATATTAATGTACTTTTTTGAAGCCGGATCTCATTGAAATGCATTAAAACTATGTCCAAAGCCAATATCCAACCCACCGTTGGTTAGGTAATCAAAACACCTTTCCAACGATTCCAAAACATTGAAAGTCTGGCAACCCTGTCTCGAGTTTTGACCTCTTAAGTGATATTTGTGTGCTTTTATAATGCGGATTTTAAATAAAACTAGATGAAATTTGTGTCCCAACCCATCGAAGCACCCATCGTTGGTTAAGAGTGAGGAAGGCACCAACCACATAGGTGGATAGCTGAATACACCTATAAAAGTACCTTGCTTCTCCTTAGATATGAGTTTCTAGTAGATTTTTCTGTAAAAGCAAAACACAAAACAAAGTTTGAGTAAGTTACTGGCAAAAGTCACTTTTTGGCCATTTTGATCTAATTTCAAAATTACAAAAATCATTAGTTTTGCAAAAAAATGCAGCCTGTAAGTTAGTATTAACACTTGCCAATCACCTTGCTTAAATACATTTTGGAAAATAATCTTCTTCTCTTATTTTATCGAACGCGAGACATTTCACCTACAACCGGTTTGCCGAATGGATCGTATTGGAAAAAATCGACAGAAAACGAAATGTGAAAAAACAGTAATTAAATAAAAAGTATGTAGAAACAAATTTTACCAAACGTGAGCTGACTTTTTATAAAAATAATTTCTATTATTTTTGTTTTTATGATTTTTTACATTTTTTCGAACTAGAGGTGGGCAAAACCGTTCTTTTTTCAGAGTCGCTCATTTTCGTTCACTCATTAAAAAGAGCGACTCTTCTGAACGGCTCATGCGCTCTTTTAAAAATATATATATTTAAAATTCTATTTTCAAGAGAGGTGTGATTTTTTTGTTCTTTTATTGGACTTGTTATTGACTAAATTAGGCTGGTACAAATTTTATTTAAAGTTTTTGTTCACCCCCCCCCCCCCCTTCAATGTTGGCCCGAAAAGTCAGGGGGCAAAAAAATATGTTTTCAAAAAACTTCAATATTTTTATGAAAATTTAAGTGCAATTAGTTAAAATCAATTTAAAATGAATTCCCCTGCGTTTAGAATCATTTTTAGCATGTTTGGGTTGATTTAAAAATCTTTTGAATTTTTGAAAATTCTCGATGTCTACTATCGCTAAAGTTTTTTTTTCGCTAAAATTTTTGTTTTCGTCAAATTTTTTTTTCATAACATCTGAACTAGTGTAAAACACATTTTAAAACACTTTTTCCATGCAATTGTTGAAACTATGGCATGTTATTTTAATATTTATATATTTTTTTATTTTTTTGCCCCCCCCTCTCGACTCCGGCCAGAGCCGCGGGACAAAAATTTTTAAAAATATTTGCATCGGCCTTATCTGAAAAAAAAAACAATCAAAAACCATTAGTCTTGGTGGTCTCTATGTCAAGATTTCTACTCAAACCTAAACGTTCAAATAATTGAATGTCACCCAAATCTCGAAATCCAGGATTTTTAAGATTTTTTTTGTTAATTTTACAAAATTGTTTATATTTTTGTTAAAATTTAACAAATGCTGAAATTTGGAGAAAATATTCTGCGAATTCTTCTCTAAATTCTGTTTAAATAAAGTATCAGAAAAGCAAAAGTTTAATCGGGTAAGATTTTTTTTCCAAAATCACGTAAGCTACACCCAAAATTCCGAGTCGAGAGAATCGTTCCCTCAAAATTTATTGAGAGCTCAGAGCCAAAATCGAGAGAATAATTCTATCAACTCACACCACCATAAAAAATCAGTTCATTCGTTAATTGATACAATAAATCTCCAACAAGTGTCATACATCGACATCTGACCACTCCTTAGCCACCAAGCTGTGGTGGCCGAGGCAGTAAAGTCCTTGGGTTAGTGTGTCAAAGGTCTACGGTTCGATTCCCGTAGTCGACACTTTTGGTTTTTTTGTTTTGACGGATGAACTTTTTTTTGCAAATGAACCTCGAGAGGATAATTCTTTCGCCCATCTAGAGCTAGAGTTCTCTGTGTCCGTAAATGGTACCACTATTCTTTCGGCTCGAGGCCATTATTCTCTCGGACAACCGCTGCCCAGTTTTGGGTGATATATATTATATTTCTAAGTGTAAAGGTATTCGGTGCCCTCTCCCCGTGCCCATACCTTCACACTTAGGAGACCCGGGAGGCGGAGTCTTGTCGCAAAAAGAACGATACACGCCTGTGGATCCGTTGACGAAACCGCAAGGTTTAAGAGGGCCACATTATAAGGTGTTACGTTGATTCCGTTTTTTTTATTATATTTTGGTAGAAAACCAAGTTAGGCAATTTGAAATGCTCAAATTTTTAATCGGGAAACTTTTAAGTAGTGTTCAAATGTGGGCATCAATGCTATTTAGAGTCTTTCAAAATATCGATGCACGTGTACTCTCTTGTACTATCTAGATAGGAATCCCAGCAAGCTTTATACAAGAGAGTACACCGGCATCGGTATATTGATGAGAATGTTGCAATAGACCCCCATCGAAATATGTCGATTCTGCTCTAAAGATGTCGAAAAATAGCACCTTTTCACCTATCCAAAAGTACTCAAAAAAATACACCATAGGATTTTTTTTGGATTATATTTTTTTTAAATGCATAGAAACACGGGATTGAAACTCGTCTGAAAAACCTGTATCATTTTCTCATTCGAAACAGTGGCGCCACGTGGTGGTAGCTGCCCTGTTTATTACACTGTGAAATTATCCATGGCCAATCCAAGGAACCAGAAGGTGACAACAGAAATGTCCGTCCAAAAGGGGTGCTGCAAAAAAACTTATTATTTAAAAAAAAAATCGAACAAATCAGCAACGAATTACAAGTTTGCTTTTGTAATTTGTTTTTGCAAAACCGCATATTTTTAACGAAAGTGCCAAAAATATTCGTAATCACCTTTTGCCTCTTGGTAGCGCTTTGTGTTAGTATGTGTGTGGTCGATGTTTGCGGACGTGCACGAAGAACACAGAACAGTGAGAACTAGCGAAAATGCCTCACTTTCTTCTGATACAAGTCACCATATTGAAATTGCTTGAAGATTCATACCCGTGATAGAAATGTATGAAATTGCAATATCAATTCCCAGAAGCAAATTTGTGACTGGAAATTGGAAATTCTTTGAAATATTTTTACAAACATAAAAATTGACACGCGTTTTCAAAACCATTCCATCTTGGAACGATTCTTTCAAAAGACCGGAGTTTTAAAAAGAATCACGGTTCTTTTTTTGTGAACCGGATCTTTTAGCTGCTCGCTCTTTTTTGCCCACCTCTATTTCAAACATAACCAGTGCTTTGAATTATTCTAAACATGTTTTTATTCATTTCTGTGAGTTTTTGGTTTGATAATAAAGGTAGGTGAGCAATTCTCTACGAAATCGGTCTTTTTTCTTCAATTTTAATTTTTGTATTTTTTAATCCGACTGAAACTTTTTTGGTGCCTTCGGTATGCCCAAAGAAGCCATTTTGCATCATTAGTTTGTCCATATAGTTTTCCATACAAATTTGGCAGCTGTCCATACAAAAATGATGTATGAAAATTCAAAAATCTGTATCTTTTGAAGGAATTTTTTGATCGATTTGGTGTCTTCGGCAAAGTTGTAGGTATGGATACGGACTACACTGGAAAAAAATGATACACGGTAAAAAAAATTTGGTGATTTTTTATTTAACTTTTTATCACTAAAACTTGATTTGCAAAAAAACACTATTTTTAATTTTTTTTATTTTTTAATATGTTTTTGAGGACATAAAATGCCAACTTTTCTGAAAATTCCAGGTTGTGCAAAAAATCATTGACCGAGTTATGATTTTTTTTATCAATACTGATTTTTTCAAATAATCGAAATTCTGGTCGCAAAAATTAATAATAATATTAATAATAATAATAGGCGTAATATTGAATGTTTGGCCCTTTTGAAATGTTTGTCTTGATTTGAAAATTTTGAAAATTTTGTTTTCGAAAAGATCGGAAAATTTCACAAATATTTCATATTTTAACATTGAAAATCGGACCATTAGTTCCTAAGATATTGACATTGAAAAATGGTGGGCTGTTTGGGAGACACTAAGAAAACATCAATTTTCCTGTTTTTAAACCTTTGCATTGTAATATCTCAGCAACTAAAGGTCCTATCAACAAAGTCCGAAGAAGCAAAATATAGAGAATTTTCTCAGCTTTTCAAAAATATTTTTTTCAAAAGTGTGCAAACATGTGCACTAATTTAAAAAAATGAAAAACTTCGACTAATTTTAAAAAAGTCACCTAAATATGGATTTAACTTGAAAACAGTGCACTTTATCAAAATTTCAGTAAAGTACTTTTTGATTGCAAATTTGATTTTGAAGTTGAAAAATTTTTGCGACCAAAATTTCGATTTTTTGAAAAAATCAGTATTGATTAAAAAATTCATAACTCGGTCAATGATTTTTTGCACAACCTGGAATTTTCAGAAAAGTTGGCATTTTATGTCCTCAAAAACATATCAAAAAATAAAAAAAAATTAAAAATAGTGTTTTTTTGCAAATCAAGTTTAAGTAATAAAAAGTTAAATAAAAAAATCACCAAATTTTTTTTACCGTGTATCATTTTTTCCAGTGTAGTCCGTATCCATACCTACTGTTAGGGCCACGCGATGCGCCCCTACCGAATGTTGGTGCTGTCTAGCACGGTACACGTCAACATGACAGCTGCCACACAGTGACAGCTGACCGGAAGATTGTAAGCGAGAGAGAGAGAAGATTGTTCTTTACCATTAATTGACCGAGCCCGAACTAGCCGGACGTGCAATAAAAACTTAATTATATAGCGTAATCGCGGTACTTTTTTTTCGCTCCCGCGATCACAGCACCTACAACTTTGCCGAAGGCACCAAATCGATCAAAAAATTCCTTCAAAAGATACAGATTTTTGAATTTTCATACATCATTTTTGTATGGACAGCTGCCAAATTTGTATGGAAAACTATATCACAGACAACAGACGTAGCGGCTAGAACAAAATAATTTGAAAATCGTGTGTAAAAACGTGGCTGCCGCATCCTGCTAATCTACTAGCGCCATCTGTTAGCCTATTGCCACTCTCTAAAGCAGGCATGATGGTTTTCTGAGAAGGTGTGTTTGAAAATGCATCACCCAGAAATATAAAAAAAATATATTATTTCAATTTTTCGAAAAAAAAATATAAAAAGTTAAAGATAATGTTTAAATGCTATAGTAAATCTACTTTAATTATTAATTAACACGATTAACAAGCACGTGGATGTTTTTTTTTCATTTAATTATCGATATTAAAAAATAGTCTAGTCTGATGCTTTTTTAAACACAGCAACCAAGGCCGCGCTTGAGGCTGTCAAATTCTTGCTGGTTGTGTTTATAAACAAAACCAATAGAAGTGAGCGAAAAGGAGTAGGAGACCCGGTGGAAATCGGGAGGATGAGCAAGCGTTTCTTGGAGGATGAAAGATCCGGAACCAGAAACGAAACAATCCGGAACAAGAGCTACTATCACGGCCAACCCCTGGAACTCTGGAACCGACAAACCAGCTACCACGATCATTCCAACGCTCAGCTCCAAGACATCAACCTCTTCAACGCCCTCGAAACCCACCCCACCTTCAAGTGCCGCCATTTCCAGCGAACCCTCGTCACCATACCAAAGGCGCGTCAGATTCCCCCACCGGATTTCTAGTGCAAGCGATCCTCAAACACCCCCACCCCCTCCCCTTCCCATCCTCTTCCTTGATGCGCACCAGGTTCAAGAAGCGTAGCCCCGTCATAGAGGTCATTTTGCGAATCATGCTGACAAGAAACACAAATAAAATCAAAATCGGGTGCGGGGGGAGTGTGGCAGCTTCCGTTGCGTTGATGATGACACCGGGCGACCGTATTTTCCGAGGGGATCTTGATTGGAACGTCGGTCGTTCGCACACCTCCTCAATAACGACGCCGTACTCCAATCGGCAATCCGTCGGGGCTAAAATCGGTTCAGGAACCAGGTTGGCCACTTTGGTTGCTTCACATTTGTCAAGCAGCTGCATGCGCGAGTGATTTTACTGAAATCGGCTGAAATCTAGGCTGAGATCAACTTTTCATTCAGAACAAACGATTACAAACGTTGAAAACAAACAAAATGAAAAATGACAGTAGGCGGAAAGCGATATTTTGACAGCGGGCAATGTGTCAGGGCAAAGCGACTGCAGCGCCACAAACGGATTGCCACAACTAAAAAATCTGTAGCAATGATTTACACAAGGGAAGAATCGAGCCCAAACGTCTGTTGTCTGTGAATAAATTGATAAAAAAAAAAAACTATTTCTGTTAATATTTGCTTTTTTTTCAAACATGGCCAATACTTTGAATAATTTGTGAAGTTTATGTTAATTTACTGTACTGCTTAAAAAACTATGAGTTTTTACATTATTTTGAGCATGGGCATAATTATTTGCAAAACATTGTTATTATTTTTTTCAGTTCCTGACAAACACTTAAGAATGTTTTTAGTGATCAGGGACCACAATTACTCCCTAGAAAAAAACTAAACAAACTAAAGAGGAGTTGGAGCAATTTTTTTCGTGTGAGTTGTTAGATAATGGCCAAATTTTGAGCAATTCAAATTGCCTTGTTGGGAATAGATTGAATTTTTAACATGTTTTGGACAGAATAACTATTTTAAGAACTTGGTGTGTTGACTTTTGAAATGTAATTTTGCCAATGGTCAAAATAATATTTTTCTCTGGGCTCACTTTGCTCGGGTGTTGAGCACTATAAGGTATACTAAATTTAATATCTGCGCTGCATTAGCGTGGAAGCGCTGTCTTAAATTCTTTAAGCTCACTTAGAACTTCTGCCCTAATCATCAACCTTAATTTTAACCCCGTTTACACCCTTCACCACACACACCTCGGGAACGTGACGAAGGGAATCCGCAAAGTTTCCCGCTGCTGTTGGTGCTGCTGGTCCAACGACGCATTTCGTCCGTTGGAGTGGTCACGTGTCCACCACCGTCGACTTCCACTCAGCCGCCGAAGACCGGCCACGGATCGCACCCGGAACCGTTCCACGGTCACATGTTTGAGCTCACTGGATCGGCCACCGGAGGGCACGTGCTTTTGGTCCACACTGTTGGCCGCACTGCTGTGGGGCGTAAACATCCGGCGTGTGACCGCGGTGGTGGTGGTGCCATTCGGGGGAACATTGGCGGCCACGTGGTACGGGTTTGGACGGGACCTGATGGCCATCGAACAACCACTCACTGACAGTCGATTTGCGACTTCAAAGCACTCTTCACTCGAGCTGGACATTTTTAACAGGGGAGCCGCCACATTGGCGTTCTTCAGTTGATTTCACCAAGAAGACGTGTTTTAAGTTCGACGACGACCGCGACCACGTGCTGAGACCGGTTATGAAGGACTAATAGGAGAGTTGCTTTCCCAACAGAGCGAAACCTTTAATCCGGTTTTGGCATTTTTCCAAGTTTTCGATTGTCTCCGGAGGCACTTGCCAAAGGGAGCGGCGTGCGAAAATGAGATTTTTTTTTCTAAATTTTTCAGCTAAACGTTCTTGTTGAGTATGTCAAAAAGTCAAGATTTAAAATTCAAGATTCAAGATTTAAAATTCCAAATTTTTAAAACTATTATTTCTACTTCTTAACCACCGCGCGTTTGTCGCTGGAAAGAAAAATCCGTTTCCGTGACTGAGGTTTTAATTTGTGACCCAAACTGTACGGAAAATTCTTCATCCTTCAAGGCATTTCTTCCACGGTATTTACGACTTTTCCTTCGCTTTTCTACCCCTTCCCCCTCTCCAGGAAAAACAGTTTTCGAATGCTTCGTACATTTCGTTCGGGGTTTGGCTTTAAACTTGGCAAAACTTTGGGAAATAAAGTGGAAAATGGAGGCTCGCCGTCGTTAGCTCGTTCGAGCCCGCAAATGGAAATCAACACGGCGGCGAGTTAATAAAGTTAAATGAATAATAATATCTGTCGTATCGGGAAAGTTTTTGCGGGCGCACATTTATTGCCTGTTTCGAGGAGAGGGACGACGACACAAGCGCAACAAGCGTTTAAACATTGTTTGAAATTGAAGAATGGGGAAGTTGGTTTTACGAGAATTACCGGAATGGAAATAGTTTGAAAGCTTTACGCGTTTTACATGTTTGCAATAACGTTGTTAGGAAAAGATTAATTATTTGCTATGCAAAAATGGCATAGCATAGCATAGCATTGGTGTTAATTATTTGCTTTTCAAAAATGGTTAGAAAAACTCGTAAAACAATGATAAATCGATTTCATAATTCTTAAATAATGAATCTTGAATCTTGAATCTTGAATCTTGAATCTTGAATCTTGCATCTTGAATCTTGAATCTTGAATCTTGAATCTTGAATCTTGAATCTTGAATCTTGAATCTTGAATCTTGAATCTTGAATCTTGAATCTTGAATCTTGAATCTTGAATCTTGAATCTTGAATCTTGAATCTTGAATCTTGAATCTTGAATCTTGAATCTTGAATCTTGAATCTTGAATCTTGAATCATGAATCTTGAATCTTGAATCTTGAATCTTGAATCTTGAATCTTGAATCTTGAATCTTGAATCTTGAATCTTGAATCTTGAATCTTGAATCTTGAATCTTGAATCTTGAATCTTGAATCTTGAATCTTGAATCTTGAATCTTGAATCTTGAATCTTGAATCTTGAATCTTGAATCTTGAATCTTGAATCTTGAATCTTGAATCTTGAATCTTGAATCTTGAATCTTGAATCTTGAATCTTTGAATTAATAAGTGAATGAATTAATTAATGAATTTCAATAAAGATTTGTATTCTTTCGTCAGAGCTAATATCTTGAAATTTTAAAGAAAAGTGTCAAAAAATGTCAATGCTTTTTATCGCAAAACTAAGCTGAAAAAAAGATTTTCTTTCAAAACACTTAGAAATAACCAATCAGAAAACATATTTCAGAGTCCACTTTCTCGGAATCGATTACATAAAAAAAAGTTGTCCAACCTCCACCTGGGAAAAGGTGGCTCCCCTCACCCCTAACCAAATTTGGGCCACGCCAGGCAGGAAACCCAGTATACGTAAATATAGAGCAGCAGTTCCAGAAATAGCCAGTCAATCAGTAATGAATAATAAAAGAAGTCACCGTCGATAAATTTGTCTGCGAATGGCTTTTTTTCCTTTGGTTTCTTGTTTTATGCTTGTGTGGGTGTGTGGGTGTTGGGAATTTTCTCCCCCACGACACCCCCGAGCCTAAACTAATGTTTCATAATTTTCTTTGATTTGTCATGAAGGCAAGGACATTTAGAACTTATCTTTGTCGTTATTTAAAAAAAAAGAATCAAAGTCATATTTTTTAAAAAATGTTGCATTTTGTTCAGTTTTTTTTTTAATTTGCTGCAATGAAAATGATTTCAATTTATTTTGAATTGAATTTATTAAACTTTGTTTCATAAAAAAACCACGATTTTAGCGCATTTGTCTCTGCCCACGATCAATCCCAATAGGTAGGACTTCGATGTCATCGACTCCGATAGGTCATGTTTTCGTGCAGCCTGTAGACAAATGATTTGAAAAAATATTGATTTCATTTTAATACACAGGTGGATGTTTGCCGTCGGACTTGTGATCCCCCCCTCCCCCCTTGGCCTGTCAACGGATTTGATTGGTGCGGGAGAGCGGGGTAGATTAATTTATGGCATAAATTTGGATTTGTTGACTTCGATACTCCTTCTACTACTACTTGGCTAGGGTAGGTCCCGTGGTATATGCAAGCAAGGAAAATTATGTCAGCACGTGGCTAATCCGATTAGTGACTTATGCATGGATTATTTCAGAAGGGGGAAAAAAGCAAAACATCAACAGAAAGTGTAATTGAGTAATTCAAAATAAGCGCAAATTATGATCTACTAAACCTTGTTTGTGTGGAAGCGATTGAAATCATACGAAACAGATTAAAAAGAGAAAATATTAGATCGCGATAAATGCGGTATCTTAGGTATCATTCATTTCCATTACCACTTTTATTTCTAGATAAACGTAAAATATTTGAGATTTTTGCGTTTGCATAAATTGCATAACTAAGCTGAAAGCATACACAGCAAAAAAAAATCCGATGGTAAAATCGCATGCAAAAGCATCCACATCACTTTTGTGAGCAAAATTATGAGAAAACGTGTACAAAAAAAGCATGTACCGAAGAAAAAAATCAGGTCTGCTCAACCCCAAAAATAACATCAATCCGGAGAGAATCTTATTCAAATTCAGATTACCAAGTCCGCGCCCCAACCCTCTCGGCTATCTCGCCGCTATATATTTAAAAGGATCTTCACCAATGTACCTGTAGATTCCCCATACATCGTATGCAGTTAATACAGTATACGACGTACAGAAAACCTACTGTTACATTGGCACTGATCCAATTATTTTTGCAGCGGCGAGATAGCCGAGCGGGTTGGGGCGCAGACTTGGTAAGCTTAATATTGAGCTTAATATGACTCTCGCCGGATTGATGTTAGTTTTGGGATGAGCAGACCTGTTTTTTTTTTCTCCGGTACATGCTTTTTGTGAACACGTTTTCTCATACAATATTACATGTTTTTGCATACAAAGTTGATGTGCTTTTGCATGCGATTTTACACATATTTTTTTACTGTGTAGGCTAGTATTTAGTGTTTTTTTCTTTCTAACGGCGATATGGTTATAACATATTTGTTATTGCCTAATTTCTAACTAAACTTGAACTGAATAAATAATTATTTATCAGATTTCATGTTCTATGGCTAACATTTATTTCATTCAATAATTGTAAAAAGGCATTTTAAAGAAAATTAAAAAAAACTGACTTAATCAGGTTGTTGGTGTCTTCCTCACATTATTATATTCATGTGCACTGCCGTTCTACGCATAATTGTCCCATGTCAGTTTTGGTCGATTTTGACTTTATGACATTTTTAAGTTTAGTTTGATGTGTACTTTAAGAAAAACACATAAAATCTGGTATTTTGTTCGGAAACTCATTAAAAACAACACCAAGTCTGTTTGTCCCATCGTTAAACTTCTACGCATAATTGTCCCACCAAGTATTTTCTTACACGGAATCATTAGTTTTACTAAACATTATGTCTTGTTTACCTTTTGTAAAGCAAGAGAATCACAAATAAAGGTGATAAACTGCTAACTGGGGTGATTAGGGACATATAGGGCGAATAGGAACCCACGGGACAATTATGCGTAGAAACACAGAAATCGGTGGAAAAATTTCAATCGCGTTTTTCTCAGTTGCACTTTTTTGAACATGGGACAATTATGCGTAGAACGGCAGTGCATTGCATAAAAAAACTAGTAGCATTAACCTTTTCGGTGTTCTTTCAATTTAATTTCACTACCTATAAGTTAAGATACGGTGGACAGACATTCAAAATGTAAGGCTTATTGGAATGGGATTACAAATACTGTATATATAACAAAAAGTGTATAAGTAGCACTTAAGTGCTCATAATATTTAAAACTATTGCCTGCACTCTTTTAAGCTCATCGGAAATGTATTTTGACTACTCATCCAACGATGAGTTAAATAATGGGTCCGGGCATAATTTACATCAAAATATCTGTTATCTTGCTTTAAGAAGCTGTAAATCACACAACTCAACATTTTTCAAGTTGATCTCACCAGCGGTTCTCAACCTTTCTTGGCTAGATACTTCTTTTCGTTTTACAAAAGCCTCTGGTGCCTCTCATACTCAGTATGATTTTTTTGCATTCCAAATTAAAAAAAAATGTTTTTTTTTTTCTAAATGATCTCTTACTGTAAATGTACTTTCAAATGGGTTTATTTTCAAAAAGACTCAGAAAGGGTTGATATTTTAAAATTCTGTTAGAAGATTTCAAATTTAATTTATAACGTCAAATGAAATGTTAGTAAAAAATATTCAATGTTTCATTCAAAAATTCTGATGTACATGCTTGTTTTACAAGCTAAAACTTTGCTAGAAATTCATCAGAAAACGATTCTTCTCAAAAACATCACATTATTTTCCACTAAAACCAGTTTTGATAATTTTGTAAAAGAATCCTTGTTTAAAAATAAATTTAATAGATTGAAAATGCCAAAATGATTTGGGCTAAAAAACTAACAGACAAAATTCCATACAAATCAGAAAATGCAATAAAAAGTAAATGAACATGAGCATGGTTGACTGCCAATGAGCTGCTACTCCGTTATTGACAGATCAGCTGAAGTTAAGGTGAAGTCGTTGATCATTTTCGAAGAAAATTGATCATCACCCTAAAATTCTCTGTATTGAATTCAATTTAACGAATTTCTGCACCAAAATGAATCAGCATGTGCCGGTTGTTGCCTTCTTGAAGCCACTGAAATAATTATTGGTCTTAATCAAATGTGTTTCAAAATTTATATAATTTTGTGGTGCAATCATTGACGTCCTAGTTGCCAATCATTGATTAATGTGTAGGGCACTATACTAAACAACTTGTAGAAGGGTAATTCTCTACCAACTCACACGAAATCGGGAGAAGTTGCCCTGACCCCTCTTCGATTTGCGTGAAACTTTGTCCTAAGGAGTTAATTTGTCCCTGATTACGAATCCGAGGTCCGTTTTTTGATATCTCGTAACGGAGGGGCGGTACGACCCCTTCCATTTTTGAACATGCGAAAAAAGAGGTGTTTTTCAATAATTTGCAGCCTAAAACGGTGATGAGATAGAAATTTGGTGTCAAAGAGACTTTTATGTAAAATTAAACGCCCGACTTGAAAAAAACACTATAAAAGTTTTAAAAACTCTGCCATTTTCCGTTACTCGACTGTAAAATTTTTTGGAACATGTCATTTCACGGGAAATATAATGTACTTTTCGAATCTACATTCACCCAGAAGAGTCATTTTTTCACTTAGAACAAAAATTTTCATTTTAAAATTTTGTGTTTTTCTAACTTTGCAGGGTTATTTTTTTGAGTGTAGCAATGTTCTACAAAGTTGCTTGAGGGGCAACTGCTGTGTGAGTTGGCGGAGAATTACCTAGAAGGCATTTTGTCAAAATATTGATGGCGACGCAAAATTAATATCTTTGAACAAAAAATCATGGCAATGATGGAGGTCTTCACGTTAAACAATGATTCAAAAATGATCAGTGGGAGTCAACCATCGTTCACTGTTTAATCTCTGCAGATCCCTTCTTTATTAGTCAATACCGGCGCACTCCCAAGAAGCCTGCAGTTCAACAAAAGGGTGGAATGTTAGTCTGATAGTTGAAGTTGCACACAGCTTTTCGCTATATACCATTTGCATCACGGGATATTTATTTTTTTGGGTTTGTAGGATAAGGTATAAAAATTGTTTTTTGTTTTAAATATATCTTTGACAGTACTTCATTAAATCTTGTTTAATATAATCGAGTGCAAATATTTCGATTTAATCAACATCCTCCACCTTCACACAAACATACATTATAATTTGAGCGGATTAGGTAAAAAACTCCACCGAAACCCGAGGTTAAGGTTGGTGAAAAAATAGTTAAATATTGTTTGGCAATGAAAAATGAGTTATGACTACTTCCTAAAAATAAGTTCAAGATTCAAAAAAAATGTGTAAATACTAAAACTCCTTATTTTTTTAAATTCTCTACTTTGCGCAAAACGAAAACTATCCGGTAAATATCCCAATCAAATATTTACCAGATCTTTGCAGAAACTAATGTATTGCACTGAAAATAAAATAAAAACTGTTCTGGAACCCGCCAGCTGTGGGTCGGGTCGAAAAAAAAACACACACACACACAAAACAATTTGCCAATTTGTACCGACAACGGAATGATTGATGACGGTTCAACTTACCTTCACCCGAGTGGGTGGTTCTCTCTGGGGCTTCGCGTCACTGCAGTTTGCGATACATTTTTAAACTGGCTATCGCCAGGTTTGTTCTGCTATAGTGGGTTGGTTCAGTTCTGGAAGGAAAAAAAGCAGGAAAGGTCATATTGTTAAGTGTTGCATTAAAAATGTATTCAAGATTGAAAGTGCAACTACTTTTGTTCAAATAAGTAATGATACATCATAAGTCTCAAGTGAGATTTTTTAGGCACAAGAATTCAAGTTGCCCTCGAGCCGTATGCGTACCTAATTTGTCTACACCCGTTTCGAGAAGATCATCAGGCTTGGGACTCTTTATAGTTGTACCCTCAGAGGTATACCGAAATCACCATACCCACGTAAGTGTGTATGTTTTTGTGTGTAATCCCATCATAACGTAGTTCACAAAAGGTGGCCACACGGTGACAATATGACTCCCGAAAGGATAATCGAATTGTTTTTCGTGAAATTGTGCCCCATTAGCAGTGTGTTTTGGGAGTGCGTGTGTCCACCACGTGCACCGGCCACGTGAGCTGGTCCAGCCCACACGCGGTGGGTGATGTAATCCAATAAAAGGAGATGTGGGTTGCGTGATCTTTTGTTTTTTTTTTCTGGGTTAACAAAAATTGCCCAAACTTATGCTTCAATGGGATGTTTTCTGACCCTTTCGAGTGAACGATTACGAGCGATTTGTATCTTGTTGACTTGTGTCAACAAGTATAGATTTATTTATTTTCAAATGTTCTTATGAGCTATGGAACTCCCTCCACTCATTTTTTAAAGTTTATGCTCCTCAAAACAGGCCCTTTTTAAGTGTATCCTAAGACTGCATGCATTTTTGTTTAAAGAGATGAGAAAATATCATGAAAGACTCTAGACTTGAGTGCTGAATTTAGTTACACTTAGAAAAAACTACACTCAAATTATTCGCTCTACAGCATTGCCTTGGCGTTCTCGATTACGAGATTCCTACTCGAAACTAAGTGTCCGAAGGCTTGATTGTTGAGGCAATTGCAAACCTCTTTTTACACCTAAGTTTCCATCCACCCCAGGATTCGAACTGACGACCTTTGGATTGTTAGTCCAACTGCCTCACAGCGACTCCACCGCGGTGCACCGAGGCAGGACCCAGGGAGACAAATCCTACACCTGGACTGAGCTAACGACCTAAGTCCTTTTGCATACCTACAACTTTGCCGAAGACACCAAATTGATCAAAAATTCCTTCAAAAGATACAGAGTTTTGAGTTTTCATATATCATTTTTGTATGGACTGCTGCCAAATTTGTATGGAAAATTATATGGACAAACTAATGATGCAAAATGGCTTCTTTGGACATACCGCAGGCACCAAAAAAGTTTCAGTCGGATTAAAAAATACAAAAATTAAAATTATAGAAAAAAGAGTGATTTCGTAGAGAACTGCTCAGCTAGACTTCAAAATTCGCAAATAATATTTTTGCTTAAAACTTGCATAACTAAGCCAGTTTTAAACCAAATTTGATTCTTCTGCATTGGAAAGGTATTTTAAGGAAAACCCGAGGAATTTTGGTTTTTATGGAATATCTCAGGATTGAAATCGAATTTTGGGGATTTGTGAAGCCTCAAAAGGTGAGGCATTGTTAGCTGCCCAAATGGTGTTTTTAACTCAATTTTGCCAAAAATGCACGTGAGCAGTTCTCTCAGATTTCGGTCAGTCGACTTTTTTTGTATTTTTTAATCCGACTGAAACTAACATTTCAAAAGGGCGAAATATTCAATGTTTGGCCCTTTGGAAATGTTAGTCTTGATTAAAAAAAATGAACATATTGTTATCGAAAAGATCGGAAAATTTAACGAATGTTTCATATTTCAACATTGAAAATCGGATCATTGGTTACTGAGATATCGACATAAAAAAATGGTGGGAGAGACTTAAAAAAAAATCAATTTTCCTGTTTTTAATCACTTGCATGGCAATATCTCAGCAACTAAGGGTCGTATCAACAAAGTTCAAAAAATCAAAATATAGCTATTATATTTTTTTCAAAAGTGGCCAAACATGTGCACTAATTTCAAAAACTGAAAAACTGGGACTATTTTCAAAAAAGTTACCTAAAATGGTCTTAACTTGAAAACGGTGCCTCTTATCAAAATTTAACTGAAGTACTTTTTGATTGCAAATTTGATTTTACATCGAAAAATGAAATTGACAAATTTTTGCGACCAATATTGTGAAAATCAGTATTGATTAAAAAATCATAATTCGGTCAAAGATTTTTTGCACAACCTGAAAATTTCTGAAAAGTTGGCATTTTATGTCCTCTAAAACATACAAAAAAATGAAAAAAATAGTGTTTCTTGCAAATCAAGTCTTAGTGACAAAAAGTTAAATAAAAAATCACAATTTTTTTTTAACCGTGTATCATTTTTTCCAGTGTAGTCCTTATCAAGACTCTAGACTTGAGTGCTGAATTTAGTTACACTTAGAAAAAACTACACTCAAATTATTCGCTCTACAGCATTGCCTTGGCGTTCTCGATTACGAGATTCCTACTCGAAACTAAGTGTCCGAAGGCTTGATTGTTGAGGCAATTGCAAACCTCTTTTTACACCTAAGTTTCCATCCACCCCAGGATTCGAACTGACGACCTTTGGATTGTTAGTCCAACTGCCTCACAGCGACTCCACCGCGGTGCACCGAGGCAGGACCCAGGGAGACAAATCCTACACCTGGACTGAGCTAACGACCTAAGTCCTTTTGCATACCTACAACTTTGCCGAAGACACCAAATTGATCAAAAATTCCTTCAAAAGATACAGAGTTTTGAGTTTTCATATATCATTTTTGTATGGACTGCTGCCAAATTTGTATGGAAAATTATATGGACAAACTAATGATGCAAAATGGCTTCTTTGGACATACCGCAGGCACCAAAAAAGTTTCAGTCGGATTAAAAAATACAAAAATTAAAATTATAGAAAAAAGAGTGATTTCGTAGAGAACTGCTCAGCTAGACTTCAAAATTCGCAAATAATATTTTTGCTTAAAACTTGCATAACTAAGCCAGTTTTAAACCAAATTTGATTCTTCTGCATTGGAAAGGTATTTTAAGGAAAACCCGAGGAATTTTGGTTTTTATGGAATATCTCAGGATTGAAATCGAATTTTGGGGATTTGTGAAGCCTCAAAAGGTGAGGCATTGTTAGCTGCCCAAATGGTGTTTTTAACTCAATTTTGCCAAAAATGCACGTGAGCAGTTCTCTCAGATTTCGGTCAGTCGACTTTTTTTGTATTTTTTAATCCGACTGAAACTAACATTTCAAAAGGGCGAAATATTCAATGTTTGGCCCTTTGGAAATGTTAGTCTTGATTAAAAAAAATGAACATATTGTTATCGAAAAGATCGGAAAATTTAACGAATGTTTCATATTTCAACATTGAAAATCGGATCATTGGTTACTGAGATATCGACATAAAAAAATGGTGGGAGAGACTTAAAAAAAAATCAATTTTCCTGTTTTTAATCACTTGCATGGCAATATCTCAGCAACTAAGGGCCGTATCAACAAAGTTCAAAAAAGCAAAATATAGCTATTATATTTTTTTCAAAAGTGGCCAAACATGTACACTAATTTCAAAAACTGAAAAATTGGGACTATTTTCAAAAAAGTTACCTAAAATGGTCTTAACTTGAAAACGGTGCCTCTTATCATAATTTAACTGAAGTACTTTTTGATTGCAAATTTGAATTTACATCGAAAAATGAAATTGACAAATTTTTGCAACCAATATTTCGAAAATCAGTATTGATTAAAAAAATCATAACTCGGTCAAAGATTTTTTGCACAACCTTGCAAATCAAGTCTTAGTGACAAAAAGTTAAATAAAAAATCACAATTTTTTTTTTAACCGTGTATCATTTTTTCCAGTGTAGTCCTTATCAATACCTACAACTTTGCCGAAGACACCAAATCGATCAAAAAATTTCTTCAAAAGATACAGATTTTTGCATTTTTATATATAATTTTTGTATGGACAGCTGCCAAATTTGTATGGAAAATTATATGGAAAAACTAATTATGCAAAATGGCTTCTTTGGACATACCGAAGGCATAAAAAAAGTTTCAGACGGATAAAAAAATACAAAAATTAAAATTAATAAAAAAGACCGATTTCGTAGAGAATTGCTCACGTACGACAAGTTAGTACGACGCGACGAAATATCACTTAAGTGCACTCTTTGATTTTCTGTCTGTCAAAATGAATCTCAAAACGAACGACGATAAAACATAATATCTGAAATTCTGTTAACTAACCCAGAAATTTACCTGATCTCATGTATTAAAAGCTTACACATAGTGCGAAAATTTACCGTCAAGCTTCCTGAAAGAAATCCTGCTCCTCGATTACGTAACATACACGGTAAGCACAAGACAAAAAGCTACAACCTAAAAATTCAATTCTTATGCTTCTGGCATCGGGTTATGTGTGCACTTCATACGTCCCACACACCGTATATAATAGAAGCGCTGTGGCCTCTCATGCCGCACTCTACCGGCTGGAAAAGTCAACGACTTTTGTTCTATTCAAGTTTAATGACTCCGCGGGAAACAGTAATAGTTTTCCGCGAAGTCGAATGTACTCTGGTACGTGTAGATGCTACTCAAAGTTCGCTCGTCCTTTTTTTTTTGTTTTGCTTAGGATGCTTTAAAGTGCTGCTCAGTGAAACGGCGCGGAAAATCATTAAAAATGTAGACAAGAAAAAGGGGTTACCGATGGAAACGTGAGCAACAGTGATGAGGATGACGGTGAGGGGAGTTTTCTGCCTTTGCAAACAATACGAGACTTGAATCAACGGAAGATTGTTTGGTGAGATTTGTTGATTTTTCAAGTTTAGTTTGATTGGGTCTTGGAAAAAACGTCAGGACACCGCTTGATTGACAATGAATTTTAAGTTCGCGATATTGATTCAGTGGTTCAGAAATCCTCTTGAAAATAACACAAATTCCTCTCAATTTAAAATTGGGCATTAAGCACGACTCGTTTAGATTGATTCAATTCTTAATATCTGGCACGTTTTCCAAATTCACCACAAGTTGAGTGTGTGCACACACACTCACTCAATAATAAAATTGTACGATTTATCATCCAGACCGAGAACACTCTTCGGTGCAGGCCAGACTCGCAGCCATCAAGTCGTTTGATCTGCTGGAATTGTCCCGTGTGAAGAGCCAAAACGTTCGAAACGGCACGAATCGATGGTATGCTAATGGGCGGGGAACCCTCGAGGGTTGGCGTTAGGGTGGTTTGTGAGTGTTTGAATTTCGTGTTTAACCCTCTACTGTGCAATTCTCTTAAGAATGAGCAAATTTATTGGAAATTTAATCTTTGTATTAAAATATTTTAAAATCGGTATCTTGAGATGGCATTTTCTGATCGAGTTGGTGTCTTCGGCAAAATTGTAGGTTTTGATTAGAAAGTTCCGGAAAAATAGGTACACGGAAAATCTTATTTGTTTATTTAACTTTTTATCACTCTGGTGGTGCGAAACTGGTTCTTGTTAAAATAGGCCTTAAAAAAAAGATTTTTAAAAATGTTGAATATGTAGTCAAATCAATTAAAAAAAAATGTTTAAAAGCTAAATTAAATTTCATTTGGGTAATTCTCCGCCAACTCACACAGCAGTTGCCCCGACTCCTCTTCGATTTGCGTGAAACTTTGTCCTAAGGGGTAACTTTTGTCCCTGATCACGAATCCGAGGTCCGTTTTTTGATATATCGTCACGGAGGGGTGGTACGACCCCTTCCAGTTTTGAACATGCGAAAAAAGAGGTGTTTTCAATAATTTGCAGCCTGAAACGGTGATGAGATAAAAATTTGGTGTCAAAGGGACTTTTATGTAAAATTAGACGCCCGAATTTTTTGGAACATATCATTTTATGGGAAATTTTATGTACTTTTCGAATCTTCATTGACCCAGGGGTCATTTTTTCATTTAGAGCAAAATTTTTCATTTTAAAATTTCGTGTTTTTTCTAACTTTGCAGGGTTATTTTTTAGAGTGTAACAATGTTCTACAAAGTTGTAGAGCAGACAATTACACAAATTTTGATATATAGACATAAGGAGTTTGCTTATAAACATCACGAGTTATTGCGATTTTACGAAAAAAAAACTAAAAAATAAATAAAAAATAAATAAAATTGTTTTTTGATTTGTGGGATTTATTCAGAAACGAAAATCATCAAATCGTATTAAAATATATTTTAAAAAGAAATAAAAGATCATTCCATATTTTTTTGTACAAATTTCACTCGTCTGCTCAGATTTAGCTTGGATTAAGCTGATAAACCCGTTTTTTTTGCAAGTATGAGATTGATAAGGGTATTACATTTTTATGAAAACATACCATATTTCCTTAACCAAATATTTACCAGCTGCATGGATACAAAACATGTTTTATACTTGAAACTGAACTACAAATTACTGTTGCAAGTATCAGGAGAAATACTTTTCATGAGTATGAAATGTTTTTTTTTTAAGTTTTCTTGTATGAAATGATCAAAGGATCAACAATATTATAGAAGTCTTATAAATCTTATTTAAAAAAAATTACAAATACTGTTTTAGTTTCTGTTTTTTTTACTAAATACTATTTAATTTTTGTTTAAACCAAAAAAAGGTTTGTGACGATGTTTTCAACATTCAGAGTTAAATTACACAAATTTTACCCCTACTTTTAAATGCATTTTCAGCAGAAAAGCATTTTATATATATTTTTTTATTCTCATGAAAATATGACTTTTGAGGCTTGCAACAGTAATTTTTAGTACATTTTTGATTTTAAATCTTATATGTATTATATCCATGTTCCTGGTTCATATTTGATTAGGGAAAAATAATACCTATTCATAAAAATCCAAACCTTAACAATCTTAAATCTGCAAAAAAAAATCGGTTGTATCAGCTAAATCAGATCAGACACGTGATATTTGCACGCAACAATTATGTAATTATCTATTAATTCATGTTAAAACATATTTTATTACGGTTTTATTTTTTTTAATTTCTGAATAAATCGCACATATTCAAAAACTCAGTTGAAACATTATTTTCAAAATGTTAAGTAATTTGCAACCTTCTACAAAGTTGTTTCTTGTCTTATTTTGCAATTTTTGATGAATAAATGACACATAAAACACATAATTTGACAAGTTTCCAGAACTGTTATTAAAAATATTTCCATAAATGATGAAGGATTTTAAAACAACAAGCTTAAAAATAGATATCTTAGAAATTTCTCGATGAATCATTTCACTCTTAAGAGCATTGGAAAGCTGAGAAATTTTCCGTAAAGACACATTTGAAAGTAGCGATTACTATTTTTCTTTAAAAAGTTTGTTCTAGAAAACACGCCGTGACGATATCTTGAAAACTATTAATTCATTTTTCTAATTATTTTTTTTTCAGATTTAGCGCCATCAGATTCTATGGCTCAAAAGATGTCTGTTTTAGTCCCCTAAAATATATGAAAAAAATCGGAAATTTAAATAAAGGAATTTTAATAATTTCATTTTTAGTAATACAAAGTTAAGCAAAAATCAGATTGTTTTTCCGTGTATTTTTACCGAAAAGTTGTAATCATATCCTACAACTTTGCCGAAGACACTAAAATGATCTGAAAATTCTATCTTAAGATACAGAATTTCATACATTTACTGAAAGAGGCATTAGACTATGTCAAACAAATTCGCACTTTTTCCAGTTTGACAGTTTGCCAAACAAAGTAAAATGTATGCAGGCTGGCGTTTCTGCAAGCAAACAAAGCAGGCAAGCTGTTAACGAGTGCGAGTTTGTTTGTCATAAACTAATACCTCCTTTACCCATTTTGGATGACCAGTAGGGTAACAATAAAAAAACTCGGATCGTTTTGCGATCTTCGACAAAGTTGTTTGTCATACAATTTTACTCAGGAATCTCACACTTGAAAATGATTCGACACATTTAACGCCACCTTTTGGTAGAATTTAGTTTTTTTGCTATTCCCCATACAGTTTTGCAATTTTTCCCATACACACCTCAACGACAAAAAGCGATCCTTATATCTTAACCAATTTAGCTCAAAATTTGCACAGTCACTTATTTTTACCTAAAGAATCGAACCAGGAAGTATCTCTTAAGATTTTCCAAAATTTTGTTTTTTTTTCTTGTCACCTTAATGACCAGCCTTCAAAATTCTATCGAGACTTAAATGATAAATAAAATGCTACCAAATGACTTCACTAAATGATCAAAAATTTTAAAAAATATTATAATAATTTTACGTAATATCAGAGAATGCAATTTTTAACGTTATTCTGAAGGCAGCCAAACAAATTGTTATCTTCTTATTCCAAACTTGTTAAACTTACGGACCCAATCCTGCAAAAATCTGATTGTTGAAATATTCAAACTTTGTTGTAAATTATTGTGTAGACACTAATTTTGGGGATAAATGAAAAATTATATCGATAGCAGTGTTGCAAATGAGTGATAAAAAAGCTATCAATAGATTATCTCTGCACCAAAAATATCCGAGAGTATAGTGGCCGTCACTATAGCTTGTGAGATCTCTTCTTGTGTCTCGTGATTCCCAGCGATGTCATTCTCTCTCTATCACTCTTCCCCTTTTCCTCGACTATGCGCTCTCACCGCTGAGTCTCTCAATCTCTCCAAAAACTGCAATGAGAGAACACGAGATGGCGATTAGGATCCGACCACGCATGACGTCCCGTCAAACTGCGTTTGTGAAATTGGATTGGTGGCGGCTTTTGTGGTTAAACGCTTTTGCGGTAGGATGATCGTGGAAGCGGGAATGAGAGAGAAAAGGAAAATGTCAATCGCGAATGGGTAAACAAGAAAACGTGTTCGGCTATGTTCGGCGCTGAGAGTTTCAATGAAGAGAGAAGAGCAGTTGTATTTGAGGCATGAATATTCAGGCGGGATAATTGTAGTTGCTGAGAGCTGATATTTTGATATTTTAACAACCCTGATCGATAGTTTCCGTAGTTTTGTAGATACCAAAATGTGTGTATCAAAAATCTTGGTGCAAACGCTCTGGTTGATGTGTACACGCTATTTTATTTGTTTGTTTGAATTTTTGTTCAGCAATCTGCACCCCACTGCCGTTTCAATACGGAGCAAGGACGAGCCCCACACCCACTCACCCTCTCGTCATGGACGAATCCTGACCATCCTCCCGATGACCGTGTTTTCGAAAACCCTCGTAGCGGAAGTGTCCGATCTGCAATAGCCCGCAGCTCCCGAGCTGGCCCGAGGACAATCTGGGCCACACTTGTCCCTAATAAATACATCATTCAAAGAGACAGGAAACGACTACGACGGCGGCGGCGGCGGCGGCGGCGGATGTGGATGCCAAAAATGGAAAATCCTTGTTCCGGGGAAATTATTCATTAGCGTTTATCGCCGAGTGCCTCTCCGCCAAGTCGTCGTGAACGTGCTATCTTGTCGGACGTGAATTTGTGGCTAAATTGATGCAATTTTATACAAATGTCAATAACTCACCTTTTGACCTAGTTTTCTATCCGGAGATATTCAACTAGAAAACGTAAACAACTTAGTGCAATGTTGTCACTCTTCATAAGAAAATAGTTGCGACCTGATCATGCTATCTTGCCACACCCTGCAAGTGTGACAACCGGCCAAAGAAAATTTAGCCCAAGGATGTTTTGTCACATGTGAATGTCCGACTACTGCATACATTTTTGATTGCCACTCGGGAATCCGGCAACCAAATTCAACCAAATTTTGGGACAATATCCAACATGGTCAACCAACCAAAACGTGTTTGTTATTGTTTACATTACATGCTCTTGTTTTGTTTACTCGAGGTCAAACATTAAAACACGTTTTTCTCGTAACGTCAACAAGCGATGTGCGACAAGAAAGCACCACGATCACGTCGATGGTATTTGAGGAAAACTCCTGGAAGGGTCAGGGGTTTTGGGTAGGGTTGGAAAAGAAAGAACTAAAAAGACGAAAAACCGATGTAAGAGGTTGGTTGCTCTTGTCGGAATGTCACATGTTTTCTCACTTTCAATTTAACGAGTTTGTTCCTCCTTTCTTGAGGATTCTCGTTTTGTGGACGGGTTTGCGACGGTTTATTGTGTAACGTCAGCTGAATTACGTCTCGTGATATTTCATGACATGTGTGAGAAAGGGTCGATGGCGAACCTAATTTTGGAAAGTGCTAAATTTATAGCTTTAGTATTTCGGGTAAATGAAATGCATTAAAAATTCAACTGTGATAATTCTGGAATATTCAGGCAAGTCAAATGATGATTCAATTGATTGGAAACTCAGTTAGTGTAACTTAAATAAAAAAATATCGGATTCCAAGAATTCCCAAATTAAAACTCAAAGTGACATTTCCCAAAACCCGTCCCCAAGAAAAAAAAGGCGAAACTGAGTGAGAGCATCGAAAGCCGGTCCTGACAGCTGACTTGTTGGTCACGTGCGAGACCGCGTATTACGGTATCATCTTGCTCGTAGACATGAGTTCGCAGTTTTTTTGCCTCCCTCTGTTTCGTTCATTTGGATTATCAACATACCTAGAACCTTTTTGCACCGTCGTCGGGTTTTGTGACCTTCTGATGTGAGGGAAATGATATTCCTAAGACGGTTTGATCCTTTTTGGGGTCCCGGTTTTTGGGCAATAAAGTCACGGATAGTTAATGTTTCTCTGTGGATTAAAGAGATGAAAGCAAGCATCTTTCTGCTGTGCTTTGAGATTGTAGCAAAGGTCAAGCATATTTGAATAGTTTCGCACTAAAGATTTTAGTACCGTCATAAGGGGTGACATTGAGGGGGACAAAAATGCAGAAATTTGTATGACCCAATCTCACCCCCAGAACCAATGTCACCTCTGATGATGGAAACTAAAACTATTCTTGTGAGAATTTTACCTTCATTTATATTAAATGCAATTTGTATAAGAAAGATGCACAGAGAAAAATGAATTCCCAAAGTCTTGAACAAGGGTTGATGAACTTGGGAACCACTAACAAAGTGGTTCCTGTCCACTAAGTTGACAAGAAAAATTGTTTTTTTTTAAATCTCAAGAGATAAGAGAGATAAGTAACTGTTCCAATTTTTAGCCAAATCGGTTAAGGTTTAAGGGTCGCTTTTTATCGTTGAAGTTTGTATGGGGAAAAACATCGCTTCAGAATCTTGGCAGCAGGTCGTCGTTGTCTTGCTTACTTGTCGTACGTGCATTTTGGGCCAAATTGATTTAAGGACGCCATTTTGTGCAGCTCACAATGCCTCACCTTTTGATCCCCAAAATTCGAGATCAATGGCAGTGCGTGGCCGAATGGTTACGCTGTCCGCTTTGTAAGCGGATGATTCTGGGTTCGATTCCCATCTGCTGCAACCTTCCATCGGATGAGGAAGTAAAATGTCGGTCCCGGCCTTGGTTGTTAGGCCGTTAAGTCATTCCAGGTGTAGGAGTCGTCTCCATGCCATAAGTACAAACAATACACCAAACCAAGCCTACTCCGGTGGAATCGCTGGCGGCGGTTGGACTCACAATCTAAAGGTCGTCAGTTCAAACACTGGGGTGGAAAGTTCCTTGGAGTAAAAGAGGTTTGGGTGCTCTCCCCATTCAAGCCTTCGGACTCCTAGGTTCGAGCAGAAACTTGCAATAGAGACCACAAAGACCCGGGGGTCGTTAATGTGGATGGTTTGATTTTTTTTTTTTGAAATATTCAATGAAAACCAAAAAAGCTCAAATTTTTTTTGTCACTTTACATATGAAAGTAGTTTCAATCTTGTCGTGCTATCTTGTCACTCCCTGAAAATTGATCTAAGTGCGACAACTGGCCAAAGGAATTTCAGGTCAGAACTCGTTTGACGCACGTACAAGTTAGACATACCGTAACCATTTTTAAATATAACTCAGGACACCAGCAACCAACTTCAACCAAACTTCGGAACAATGCACAGAATGGTCAACCAAACGAAACGTGATTGTTATTGTTTACATTGTGTGCTTTCGTTTTTTTTTTATTCAAGGTCAAACATTAAAACGCGTTTTTCTCGGAACGTCGAAATGGCGGGTGCGACAAGATAGCACGACGACGTCGAGGTGGCACAGGTCTCGCACAAAATTGCCCAATTGTGAGATTCTTGTAGGAGGTTCAATTTTCTACAACTTTGTCGAAGGGTGCAAGAAGATCCGAGTTGATCCTTATTAGCAATGCGATGAAAAGAAATTGGCTTACATACATGAAAGTATATAAGGGGTATATAGGAAGTATATAGGAAAAACTTTTTCCAAAAAATATTAACCACAAATCATCGTTTTGTACCCATCGGCAAAGTTGAAGGCCACCTGGCAGAAAAAAATACTGAAACTATGTTTTTCTGCCAATTTTTGAAATATTCTTTCCATTAGGCCCAGGCAATTAAGGAACAATCTGAGCGCTACCCAAACCGTACTTAATTTTCAACTGCACAGAAAAAAATAATGTAAATTTGGAAGCTGTAATTTTGGAAGGCTGAATATTACCTCTTATATGATGTAATTTTACCTCAATTTAGACTGAAAAAGTGACATTACACCAGAAAAGTGGTAAAATTACACATTTCCAGAGGTAAAATTACACCTTTTTTCTGACATAAAAGATGTACCCCTTCCCAGATGTCATATTACCATGATTTTTTTTTCTGTGTGCTAATATTTTTGAAAAAAATGGACAATTTTGTGGAGAACTGCTCTATGGTGCAAAATTAAGCTAAATCTGTGCAAATTCAGGAGATAATGTAATACATTTTATGATTAATAATAAATAAACAAAATGCTATTAAAAAAGAGATACACTTGATTAACAAAGCGCATTAGTTTTTCTTTTGAACGGTTTATATTTCTGTTATTGCCTAATTTCCTCGTATGAGCGATTCTCTACGAAATCGGTCTTTTTTCTTAAATTTTAATTTTTGTATTTTTTAATCCGACTGAAACTTTTTTGGTGCCTTCGGTATGCCCAAAGAAGCCATTTTGCATCATTAGTTTGTCCATATAATTTTCCATACAAATTTGGCAGTTGGCCATACAAAAATGATGTATGAAAATTCAAAAATCTGTATCTTTTGTAGGAATTTTTTGATCGATTTGGTGTCTTCGGCAAAGTTGTAGGTATGAATATGGACTACACTGAAAAAAAATGATACAAGGCAAAAAATTTTTGGTGATTTTTTGTTTAACTTTTTGTCACTTAAACTTGATTTGCAAAAAAACACTATTTTTTTTATATGTTTTAGAGGACATCAAATGCCAACTTTTCAGAAATTTCCAGGTTGTGCAAAAAATCTTTGAGCGAGTTATGAATTTTTGAATCAATACTGATTTAAAAAAAAATCAAAAAATTGGTCGCAAAAATTATTCAACTTCATTTTTTCGATGTAAAATCAAATTTTCAATCAAAAAGTACTAAATTACACCGTTTTCAAGTTAAATCAATTTTAGGTGACTTTGTTGAAAATAGTCGAAGTTTTTAATTTTTTTTTTTAAATTAGTGCACATGTTTGCCCACCTGAAAAATATATTTTTGCATTTCCACTGTCAACTTTTCCTGCCCTTCTGGAGAAATGAAACGGCCTACTTTTCCCTACCAAAAATAACAGAATGGAAAATTAATACCCTTCAATAATAGTGCTGAAAAGTTCTACTTTTCAGCACTGAAATCAGTGCTGAAAAGTTGAACTTTTCAACACTAGTATCGAAAAGTAACATTTTTCAATATTGTTTTGTTTTGAACGATGAATTTACTAAACACATGAATGTTTGACATAAAATTCCATTAAATAAGCGTTTTTCGGAATTGCAAAAAATGTTGTAAGCAACTCGTTGCAAAACTTGATTTTTTCAGCACTCGTCGTATTTATCCAACTCGGTAAACCTCGTTGGATAAATGTACAACTCGTGCTGAAAAAATCTTCTTTTTGCAACTTGTTGCATAACCTACTATTTTGAAAAGCCGAGAAAATTTTCTATATTTTGCATTTTTAAACTTTGTTGATACGACCCATAGTTGCTGAGATATTGCCATACAAAGGGTTAAAAACAGGAAAATTGATGTTTTCTAAGTCCCACCCAAACAACACACCATTTTCTAATGTCGATATCTCAGCAACTAATGGTCCGATTTTCAATGTTAAAGTATGAAACATTCGTGAAATTTTCCGATCTTTTCGAAAAAAATATTTTATCAATTTTTTTAAACCAAGACTAACATTTTGAAAGGGTGTAATATTGAATGTTTGGCCCTTTTGAACATTGAAAATCGGACCATTAGTTGCTGAGATATCGACATTAGAAAATGGTGTGTTGTTTGGGTGGGACTTAAAAAACATCAATTTTCCTGTTTTTAACCCTTTGCCTGGCAATATCTCAGACACTAAGGGTCGTATCTGGAGTTTTTTTTTGAAAAGGTCATATAAACCAAATTTTCATTTTTTGCTTTTTGGGTGTTTTTGAATACCCCTGACTCAAGGCGGTTCTAAAAACACCCAAAAAGCAAAAAATGAAAATTTGGTTTATAGGACCTTTTCAAAAAAAACTCCAGGTATGAACAAAATTCAAAGGTGTAAAATATAGAGAATTTTCTCAGCTTTTCAAAAAAAAAATTTTTTTTAAGTGGGCAAACATGTGCACTAATTTAAAAAAATTAAAAACTTCGACTTTTACCGTGTATCATTTTTTCAGTGTAGTCCATATCCAACTTTGCCGAAGACACCAAATCGATCAAAAAAATCCTTCAAAAGATACAGATTTTTGAATTTTCATGAATCATTCTTGTACGGCCAGCTGCCAAATTTGTATGAAAAATATGGACAAACTAATGATGCAAAATGGCTTCTTTGGACATACCGAAGGCACCAAAAAAGTTTCAGTCGAATTAAAAAAAAATCAAATGACCGAAACCTGAGAGAACTGTTCGTATGCATTTAATATTATTTTTTCTGTTACCTTCAAATGAAGTGTTTGAAAATGTACGATCAATTTTGAAATTATTAAAAAGCAGCATTTATAACAAAACACGCAAAAAAGTAAAAGTTACTTCTACAAAGGTGACATTTATCGGTTTATTTGTTATAGTATAGTGAAAATGCTGGAAATTAAAAAAAATAAAGCATTCAACATTTTTAAATTATGGAAAATATTCTTGAATATTACTTTCGATATTTTACCGGAAATGTATAAATAAATGTATAAATCAGCACCGCAAAAAAGCAAGCAAAAAGTATCATGGTGAAAGAATATTTTTATAAGTGCAAACAATATGGACATTAAAGTCAACCCAGGAAATCCACTCTATCTATAGATAATCCGTGGAAAGTTATCTTCCCGCAACACAGTTGTCACTAACTCTCTCCAAGCGTCAATCAAGCGGCACTAATTCATGATAAATGAGCCAAAATATTCTGATTCTAACGACGAGGGTGGGGAAAATGAACATGTTAAGTCCACAATCCATCCAAAGTCCTATCATGTGTCAAATATGATTAGGCTCAGTATCATCGAAACGGATCCTAAATTATGCCTTCTCTTCATCCCTTGACGGGTTGGCGGTGCTGGCCGCACATACGTAAGCATGATTGATGGCTGGGCATTTAACAACTTTGGGAGTAAAAATCTTCTGAAAGTACTTAAAGCTCATACATTTCGAATAACACGCTCAGCAACAGTTGAACATGCCGGAGTCAATCGAATCATAACAACTTTTGCGCGTCGTTATGCGAAAAGGTCCTCCCAAAATATGCCCAACTTTGTAGAAGGGTGTGCCGCCGCACGACGACGACGCACCGGAAACATTTTGGGAAAACAAATTTGATGGTTGCTGGCGCGTAAAATGAAAAATTTCATTCAATTACCGGGCCATCAATCGTTGACGCGGAATGGGAAGGTCCTCTCCTAAGGGTTGTTGTTGTTGTTGTTGTCCCCGGGTTTGGCTGGGTGACTTCCCTCCCCAGGAAGACGAAAAAAAAGTACGAAATGATTGCCGATCGGGGTATATTAATTGGAGAGCACTTGTTTGGACGGGCCGGCTGACCGCAACCGCGGAATGGGGTTCTGGTCCTGGTTGGCGAACTCATTTGGAAAGACTTAATTTCCTATAGTTGGAAGCTAACCACACCACAAATAATTAATAATAAAAATGAATGAATGAGGAAAAACCGTAATTTAGAAAATTTTAGTCTGCAAACTAGAATACAAGGATACATCAATAACGATGAAAAGTGAATTGAACCAACATTCCCTATTGAAAAAAAAAACAGGTTCAAGCGCACTGCTGCCACTATGACATTGCATGAAAATGTAGTACACTTTCAATAAATTATACCTTTCTAGGTTAAATTAATTCAGCCAGGTTCATATCGTTTGACAAAGCCCCCTTAACGAGTGGAGTAAAGATAAAGACAACCAAAGAAAAAAGCACCCAAAAAGCCGTCAAAATATCACGCTTGGCTAGCCTTTTCTTCCATAGCTGTTTATAGCAGACTTAGCACCTGAAATATTTTTTGTAAAAACAAAATTAAAAGAGTAAAATATTAATATAAAAATATAAATATGGAAATAACAAGCCATTTTGCTTGGAAAAAGTGTTTTAAAATGCATAACACTAATTCAAATGTTTTGCAATCATTAATTTTCAAAAATGAAAGACCTTGAACAACCCAAACATGAGCAATTCTCTGCCAAAACCGGAAATGGTTTTTATTTGTATTTTTTGATTTGGCTCAAACTTTGTGGGGGCCTTCCCTATGACCAAATAAACTATTTTGTGTGATTGGTTCATCCATACAAGTCTCCATACAATTTTGGCTGCTGTCCATACAAAAATGGTATTTTAATATTCAAACAGCTGTAACTTTTGAGTGAATTTGTTGATCAATTTCCTGTCTTCGGCAAAGTTGTAGGTATTGTTGAGGACTTTTGAGAAAAAATAGGTACAGGGAAATTTTTTTGCAGATTTTTTAATCAACTTTTTTTTCACTAAAACTCAATTTCCCAAAATACGTATTTTTTGATTTTCGAGATTTTTTGATATGTTTTAGGGGACAAAAATCCGCAACTTTTGAGCCATGGAGAAACATGGTCAAAAAATCTGCCGACGAGTTATGAATTTTTGAAAAAATAGTGATTTTTGGAAAAAATCGAAGTTTTATGCAAAAACAAGGTTGACATTATTTTTTAATGCAAAGTTGAATTTGCAATCAAAAAGTACTGTACAGATTTTTTGATGAAGAGCTCCGTTTTCAAGATATAGCCACCGAAAGTTTGATTTTAGCGAAATATTTGCAGTTTTTCAATTTTAAATAATAGTGATCATGAGTGACCATTTCTAAATTTTTTTTTTAAAGTTCAGAAAATTTGCTATGAAATTGTTTAAGAGACATTGAAGATTGGACCTCGGGCTGCTGAGATAGAGCCGCTTTAAGAAAAAGAAACACGAAAATTGAAGTTTTCTTAATCTCACCAAAACAACCCACCATTTTCTAATGACGATATCTCAGCAAATAATGGTCCGATTTTCAATGAACATTCGTGAAATTTTCCGATCTTTTCGAAAAAAATATTTTTGAAATTTTTAAATCAAGACTAACATTTTAAAAGGGCCAAACATTGAATATTACGCCCATTTAAAATGTTAGTCTTGATTTAAAGATACTTTTATCGAAAAGATCGGAAAATTTCATGAATGTTTCATGCATTAACATTGATAATCGGACCATTAGTTGCTGAGATATCGTCATTAGAAAATGGTGGGTTATTTTGGTGAGATTAAGAAAACTTCAATTTTCGTGTTTCTTTTTCTTAAAGCGGCTCTATCTCAGCAACCCGAGGTCCAATCTTTAATGTCTCTTAGACAATTTTATAGCAAATTTTCTTAACTTCTTAAAAAAATATTTTTAGAATTGGTCACTTATGTATGGACAGCAGCCAAAATTGTATGGAGACTTGTATGGGTGAACCAATGACGCAAAATAGCTTATTTGGTCATAGGGAAGGCCCCCACAAAGTTTGAGTCAAATAAAAAAAATACAAAAAATAAAAATGGTCGAAATCGGCCGATTTCGTAGAGAGTTGCTCACATGCTTAAACTGATTAGAGCCGAGGGACAAAACTGTGAAAAATATTTTCATTGACCTTATAATTAAATAAAATAAAAACTGTCATGCAATTTTTTTAAACAATTCACAAAATTTGTCTAAAGATTTTGAAAAATATATAGTAACTATTTAAAGTTAACATAATTAAAAAAACACTAATAACAAAAAATTATTAAAATAAACTTAGTTGAAATTTAATTCCACAAAAATGAAAATATCAAATTACTTTATGTTGCCAATATCTTCAAATATTTTTAAAAGTTTTTGTCCCTCCGCTCTGGCTGGGGTCGAGGGCGGGGTTTGGCAAAAAAATATAAATATTGAAATAACAAGCCATTTTGCTTGCAAAAAGTGTTTTAAAATGCATTACCCTAATTCAGTTATTTCGCAATCATTAATTTTCAAAAATGAAAGACCTTGAACATCGAAAATGTTCAAAAATTCAAAATATTTTTAAATCATCTCAAACATGCTAAAAGTGATCCTAAACGCAGGGAAACGCATTTTAAATTGATTTCAGGTAATTGTACTTAAATTTCCATTGAATTTTTTGAAGTTTTTTAAAAAAAAATGTGTCCCCTGATTTTTCGGGCTGAGATAAATACTTTAATTAAAATTATTGCAAAACAACTGAACTAGTGTGAAATGCATTTTAAAACAATTAGTGCAATCAAATGTTAAGATTATGGCTTGTTATTTCAATTATTGATTTATTTATTTTTTGCCCTTGTTTCCTTTTAGAGCCAAGAGACAAAACTGTGAATTTTTTTTTCATTGGCCTTATAATTAATTAAAATAGAGCGTCCAATTTCCCGGGGTTACAGATTCCCGGGAAACGGGAAATTTTCAACAAATTTCCCGGGAATTCCCGGGAAATTTGAAATTTAACGAAAATTATTCAGATCCTGTTTCTGATCAACATTTTGCAACAAAATTGTATAGAACAGTAACTTTAATGGTCAAAATGAGTGTGAGGGTCAATTATTGGCTTGATTGCTTGTAAAAAATCAAGCAACTTTGAGAAAAAATATAAAAATTATAATTGTTAATGCTGTCTTTCAAATCGTATCAAGTAAAAAATGCTGAGAAGTATTTTATTAATCAAAGTGGACAGTGAAAATCTATGCTCCACAACCATAAAATTGTTTTTAAATTTGTCTCAGTGACCATAAAGCTGAAAAGAAAAAAAACAATCACAACTCAAATTTTTTAGATATTTGAAGCGAGTTCTTAAAATTTGGTTGCATTCTTTGATAAATTTCATTTTCGTTTTTTTATGATTTTTCATGGTTTAATTTATTGTATGATTTTAGGAAAATGGTTATATGGCCTAATAAATTAATTAGATTAAAATAATTTACGAAGTGTAAAAGTGGTTGACATTAAACGACATTTTTTCATAATTAACCTTCTAACGCCCTTGGACGGTCACGTGCATCATTAATTTATAACTTCAAATTATAATTTCTCGAAATATTTCAAACAAATTCTTCTAGCATAACCCTTTTTGAAAAATTGTATTAAATCAATTCAGTTTTCATCCAATTTGGTCAAGGTAAACAAAAATGCTGAACAAATTTCAATTTTGATCTTGGCCGGAAGAGGTAAATATCTTATTTTCAAATGATATAACAAAAAAAAATCGTTTAAATAGGTTGGGCGTCATCCATACTATTCATACTTCATGGATGAAAACTTGTCAAAATAATAGCGAAAGTTTTGTTGCCCAACATATTTCCCGGGAACAAATTGACATATTTCCCGGGAAACGGGAAATATTTTTATCCGGGAAATCCCGGGAATTCCCGGGACGGGAAATTGGACGCTCTAAATTAAAATAAAAACTGTCATGCATTTTTTTTGAACAATTCACAAAATTTGTCTAAAGATTTTGAAAAATATATAGAAACTATCAAAAGTTTACATAATTAAAAAAAACCATAAATAATTAAAAACTATTAAAATAAACTTAGTTCAAATTTAATTCCAAAAAAATGAAAATATCAAATTACTTTATGTTGCCAATACCGGGAATATTTGAAGAAACCGGATCAAAACGGGATGGCATCGAACAATAAATTTACAGTTTTTTTTTTTAATTTTTTTAGGGGCCATCTCTTGTTAACTTACAGTGTTAACTTTTGACCGATGGGAGTAAGGGTGTTGGATGCTATTGCAAACGATATTAGAGGTTTACAAATATTCATTTTAAACAGTAATTTGCAAAGCTAAGAGAGAAAGTTAAACCAATCTCGGATTTTTACAGGCACAGACCTTCAAAAGATCTTACAAATGCAAGCAAGAGAGTTGGATTTCATAAAGTTTTACGAAAATGGGAATAATTTTTTTTAATTTTTTTTACCTAGAAAACCAATTGACCTAAAAACTCGATCTAAAGTTTATATCCAGTCTTTTTTTATCTTGATTTGTTAATCTATGGCTTTGCGCAGTCTATATAATGCATCAGAGTGCAAAGACACTAATGAATTACATACGTCAAATGTGCAGCGAAATGGCGAAAGGCAGCGATCGCATCTGAAAGCAGTAAGTATATAAAACGACCCCCATGACCACCGGCCAGCATCACTCGTCCACGATCGCTTGCTCTATTCAGTCATCCTAGTGGTGAAACGGTCAACATGAAGGTAAGATTTGCGTTTTTTTTAAATTGAAGGTTTGTTTTGAATGTTTACTTAATTGCTTCTTATTGCAGGATTTATTTGTGCTGGGTATTGTGCTGACACTTTTCACCTGCAGTTTGGCGGAAGAATCCAACCAAAATGACATCCAGAAACGTAATGGCGTTGAGCATAGTTTGCCAGCCTTCAGCAATTACCCTTATATGCGGCAAACCACGGTAAACCATGAACCTCGTGTCGAAACAATCAACAACATGGCTCATGTATATCAGCAACAGCAGACCGACTGGGAAGTGCAGAAGGTTCATGCTCAGGCCCACCGTTTTCAAGGAAGTCCGCAGTACCAGCAGTATCAACAGCCTTGGATTCCCCAGCCGGATTATATCCAGCACAACCACATCAACCAGCAGCAGCAAAATCATCATCACCTGCTTCGACAGCAACAACCAATCAACAACAATCACATCAACCCTCTGCAACAATTGCAGCATTATCAACATCAATACAGCTATACTCTATCAACCGGTTGTAACTCAGTACCAGAAACCTCAGCTGGTTCCAGCCCACAAGGTTGTCTATCCGGTTCCTGTTCAGATGAGACCGCCACCGCCGCCACCGGCAGTCGCCAAGAAGGTTCAACCCCCAATCTACGTGGAGAAGCATATCATGTATCACCATGTCCCCAAGCCCGTAGCAGTTCCCATCCAGCCGGTGCCGGTGATGCAAGTGATCATCCGGGAGGACGGTAACCACAAAAAGATGCCATTCTGGGGTTAGTTTAGTGTTACTTGCGCCGCTGTCACCGGTGTATGGTTAGTATCTTGCCAGTTAGTTTATTCAAATATAATAAATTCTATTTATTGTTGCCGATAAAGCAACCAAACCTTGAGATTCAGCAAGAGTGCTTAACTGCTCCTTGGGTACCGATTCAGCAGCAACGTTCTTCAAGCCGGTCCCCAATCTTCCTCGCCGTATATTACATTTCGCCGGCGAATATTTATTGCCGGCATACACATATCTACAATTTATATTTATGAGACCGAGCATAACGGGCAACGACTTGTTTACACCACGGTGAGTTGGGTGAATTGGAGCTTCTTTTTTCTATATTCCTCACCAGAAGATTACCCAACCGATAAGAATATGTCTTCTGTTGATTTACACAAAATTGCAACGTAGAAATGTGTGATTAACAGCTTATCCATTTTAAGCTCATGAACGGGTTTATCGAGTGATAACGAGTAGCTTGAAATTAAATTATTTTGCTGGAATTATTTGGTCTCGGGGTCGGTCACTCAGTTGTGTTCAAAAAGCATCGTGTTCAGATTTTTTTGAAACATGAATGCAATCGATTATTTCTCCATTTTTGCGAAAGTGCAAATTGATCAAATATTACATGCCAAAGTGTTCATGAGGTTTTTGATGGAGCAATTCTCTGCCAAACCGGTATTTTTTATTTATTTTTTTTTTGTGTTTTTTAATCCGGCTGAAACATTTTTGGTGCCTTCAGTATGCCCAAAGAAGCAATTTTGCATCATTAGTTTATCCATATAATTTTCCATACAAATTTGGCAGCTGTCCAAACAAAAATGATGTATGAAAATTCAAAAATCTGTACCTTTTGAAAGAATTTCTTGATCGATTTTATGTCTTCGCATAGTTGTAGGTATGGATAAGGACTACACTGAAAAAAATGATACACGGTAAATAGTTTTTTGATGAAAAAATTCTATTTTTTTCTGATATGTTTTAAGGGACAAATGCCAACTTTTCAGAAATTTCCAGAATGTGCAAACAATCTTTGACTGAGTTTTGCTTTTTTGAACTACAACCCACCATTTTCTAATGTCGATATCTCAGCAACTAATGGTCCGATTTTCATGTGAAACATTCGTGATTTTCTTTTTTTGAAACAATATCATTTTTTTTCGAAAGGATCAAACATTCAATTTTACGCCCTTTTGAAATGTTGGACTTGATTAAAAAAATCAGCCGTCCGCGCAAAAAGGGTCCTTTTCGGAAGTTAATAAGTTTTCAGTAAACAGTCCTAAAAATATGGTGTCTTCGGGAAAGTTGTTCAAAATTTTATGAAGGTCCAACATCTGAGAATTGATAAGATTGGGCGACTATTGCGCTCTCCACAGGTAAAAAACTTAAGCAGGTGCTTTTCTCCATACATTTTGACGATTTTTTCCATACAAACTTCAAGCGATTGGAGGGAGGGGTTCCCGTTGTCACAATGCACAGTGGTCCAGATCGCAAAATTAAGTGGAAAATGGATTTTCCGAAAAATGGTGAAGTTTTGGTGCTTTGGTGTCTTGAGAAGAGCTGTTGCAAATAGAAAGGGGCAACTTTTGATTTGGTTGAAAATTAGGGTGGTTCACGATTAGGGTGATTTTGAAAATCTAACTTTTCAGGAATATTTTTGCGAAATTTTTCGTCTTCTAGAAAGTTGTTAGGCTTGCCAATTCATGCAACTTTGTCCAAGACACTAAAATTTTATCTCGTAATCTACGCCTTCTACGACCAAATTTATAGAAAGCAGCTGAGCAAACCATCAAAAATCAGTTTTTTGAATGTGGCAATTCAGGGTTAAGTTTAAGAGTAAAGTGTTGTACGAGGCACTTTTAGGACTCTAAAAAACGAACATTTTTCTTCTTTGACATGTCAATTTGGACTTTAGGGTTAAAAGTTACAGCCATTTTAAGGTAAAAAAGATGCAAATTTAAAACTTAAGTATCTCGAAAAGGCGCAAGCCAAATTTGAAGCGCCAGGTTGCATTTGAAAGAGAAGATTCAGCACTACAATCGCTTTGGCCCGGAAATATATTTTTTTTGTAGAAATACATTAATAGTTGAATACATAAAAATCGATAAGAATTTAAAAGCATTAAAATTTGTATTCGACATATATCAGCAATAACTTGGCTTATTAGTGAAAATTGTTAAATTTGAGTTTAGTGTTTTAAATGTTTATTATTTATCTCTCTATATTTTTAAAAGACTGATTATTACATTTATGAATATTAATAATTTTAAAAATTGGAAGCCGGGGTAAAAGCCGGGACCGTGGTGTAGGGGTAAGCGTGGTTGCCTCTCACCCAGTCGGCTTGGGTTCGATCCCAGACGGTTCCGGTGGCATTTTTCGAGACGAGATTTGTCTGACCACGCCTTCCGTCGGATGGGGAAGTAAATGTTGGCCCCGGTCTAACCTAGAAGGTTAGGTCGTTAGCTCAGTCCAGTTGTAGGAGTCGTCTCCTTGGGTCCTGCCTCGGTGGAGTCGCTGGTAGGCAGTTGGACTAACAATCCAATGGTCGTCAGTTCGAATCTCGGGGTGGATGGAAGCTTAGGTGTAAAAAGAGGTTTGCAATTGCCTCAACAATCAAGCCTTCGGACACCTAGTTTCGAGTAGGAATCTCGTAATCGAGAACGCCAAGGCAATGCTGTAGAGCGAATAATTTGATTTTTTTTTGAAAAAATGGAAAAATATATTAAACTATTCAGACTGGGTCTTCCCCAGTTGGGCAAAGCAGAATAAAAAACAAAAAAAAATGATTTGTGTTAAGGGGTTACATGCATGTAGAAAATGCAAAAAAAAACTTATTACAGAAAATTTATTAAATCCACTTGAAAGATGATCACTCCTGAAAGTTTCATGAAGATATTTCATTATTAAACTGAGTAAGAGACGATTTAAGGGCCCACATCAGCCGGGGAAGTTGTTCTCTTCTTCTTCAAAAAATGTTGCATGCGACATCACGAAGAAATGTCGTGCAACGTTTTGAGGTGGTTGGATTGTTCTGTAGAGTGATTTGAAGATGGTTGATTGAAATACCTTTCAACCATTATTGGTTTAGTACACTTTTTTGTAATAATTCGTGATTTTACAATATTTTTTTGAATATTCGGAAATAATGCAACACAAGTGCAACAAGCAATTCAGTTGCGCAGCGCAAAAATGGCAACAGCGCACCATTCTTGGCTGCTGCTGCTGCACACGGCCAGCACAAAGCGAAGACAAAGGAACGTTATAGGGTAGACTTCACATTTTAGCTCTCTATTATGAAAATACATTTTAGAAAGTTGATATTTTTCATCAACATTTTTACTAACATATTGAAAACACATGCGCAATAATGTATCGTTTGCTAATAAAATTTTGAGATGTCTCACAAAGACCAAAGCCCATTATCATCCCTTTTGCTGAGCAATTTTTCCTTCTCAAACTAAAGATAAAAAAATGAATAGAAAAAATGCTAAATATATTTACAATTGTTAGAGCACACTTCAATATAATAAAAATTATATATTCTAGTTTACTATTTTATGTCTGTGATCGATCGAGTACTTGACCCTATTCCAGCAGCAGAGGCTCGCCAGGAGTATTGTTTTGAATTTGATCGATTGTGATTGGCTGAAATTTCAAGCACGTGGTTCTCGTGTGTAAACAAACTAACATACTCTCGCGCATGGATATCTCTATACGCATCCTGTCTTAGTGGTTGAATTGTTTCTAATTTTGTTTCAATGGAATGCATGATTTTTAGGTTTTTCGGCATGCTTCGTGACTGTCCACGTGACTGGTAACGGAGTTGTTTACGTAAGAGTCTTTCATGTGATTACTCACGTGACGACTCAGCCACGTCTCTAGCTACTCACGTGACTGACTTTGGACGTTAGATGAAGTGTCGTGGAAGTTAGTAGATTGCTCTAATATTGTGTTGTAGATAATCGAAGAGTTATCAAATGCTTCGAACCATCGAATCATGAAAAATGACGTTTCAGTGATATTTTTAATATTCAGTTCTGCAACCCTAAATAAGACAAATTTTAGTAATTTGAAGCGATACCAAATAAACAAACTTTACCTACCATACAAAAATACAAAAATACAAAAATACAAAAATACAAAAATACAAAAATACAAAAATACAAAAATACAAAAATACAAAAATACAAAAATACAAAAATACAAAAATACAAAAATACAAAAATACAAAAATACAAAAATACAAAAATACAAAAATACAAAAATACAAAAATACAAAAATACAAAAATACAAAAATACAAAAATACAAAAATACAAAAATACAAAAATACAAAAATACAAAAATACAAAAATACAAAAATACAAAAATACAAAAATACAAAAATACAAAAATACAAAAATACAAAAATACAAAAATACAAAAATACAAAAATACAAAAATACAAAAATACAAAAATACAAAAATACAAAAATACAAAAATACAAAAATACAAAAATACAAAAATACAAAAATACAAAAATACAAAAATACAAAAATACAAAAATACAAAAATACAAAAATACAAAAATACAAAAATACAAAAATACAAAAATACAAAAATACAAAAATACAAAAATACAAAAATACAAAAATACAAAAATACAAAAATACAAAAATACAAAAATACAAAAATACAAAAATACAAAAATACAAAAATACAAAAATACAAAAATACAAAAATACAAAAATACAAAAATACAAAAATACAAAAATACAAAAATACAAAAATACAAAAATACAAAAATACAAAAATACAAAAATACAAAAATACAAAAATACAAAATACAAAAATACAAAAATACAAAAATACAAAAATACAAAAATACAAAAATACAAAAATACAAAAATACAAAAATACAAAAATACAAAAATACAAAAATACAAAAATACAAAAATACAAAAATACAAAAATACAAAAATACAAAAATACAAAAATACAAAAATACAAAAATACAAAAATACAAATTATACAAATTATACAAATAATACAAATAATACAAATAATACAAATAATACAAATAATACAAATAATACAAATAATACAAATAATACAAATGGGTCTCGTGGCGCAGGGGTAGCGGCTTCGGCTGCCGATCCCGATGATGTTATGAGACGCGGGTTCGATTCCCGCCTTATCCACTGAGCTTCTATCGGATGGTGAAGTAAAACGTCGGTCCCGGTTTCTCCTGTCTCGTCAGAGGCGCTGGAGCAGAAATCCCACGTTAGAGGAAGGCCATGCCCCGGGGGGCGTAGTGCCAATAGTTTCGTTTACAAATAATACAAATAATACAAATAATACAAATAATACAAATAATACAAATAATACAAATAATACAAATAATACAAATAATACAAATAATACAAATAATACAAATAATACAAATAATACAAATAATACAAATAATACAAATAATACAAATAATACAAATAATACAAATAATACAAATAATACAAATAATACAAATAATACAAATAATACAAATAATACAAATAATACAAATAATACAAATAATACAAATAATACAAATAATACAAATAATACAAATAATACAAATAATACAAATAATACAAATAATACAAATAATACAAATAATACAAATAATACAAATAATACAAATAATACAAATAATACAAATAATACAAATAATACAAATAATACAAATAATACAAATAATACAAATAATACAAATAATACAAATAATACAAATAATACAAATAATACAAATAATACAAATAATACAAATAATACAAATAATACAAATAATACAAATAATACAAAAATACAAATAATACAAATAATACAAATAATACAAATAATACAAATAATACAAATAATACAAAAATACAAATAATACAAATAATACAAATAATACAAATAATACAAATAATACAAATAATACAAATAATACAAATAATACAAATAATACAAATAATACAAATAATACAAATAATACAAATAATACAAATAATACAAATAATACAAATAATACAAATAATACAAATAATACAAATAATACAAATAATACAAATAATACAAATAATACAAATAATACAAATAATACAAATAATACAAATAATACAAATAATACAAATAATACAAATAATACAAATAATACAAATAATACAAATAATACAAATAATACAAATAATACAAATAATACAAATAATACAAATAATACAAATAATACAAATAATACAAATAATACAAATAATACAAATAATACAAATAATACAAATAATACAAATAATACAAATAATACAAATAATACAAATAATACAAATAATACAAATAATACAAATAATACAAATAATACAAATAATACAAATAATACAAATAATACAAATAATACAAATAATACAAATAATACAAATAATACAAATAATACAAATAATACAAATAATACAAATAATACAAATAATACAAATAATACAAATAATACAAATAATACAAATAATACAAATAATACAAATAATACAAATAATACAAATAATACAAATAATACAAATAATACAAATAATACAAATAATACAAATAATACAAATAATACAAATAATACAAATAATACAAATAATACAAATAATACAAATAATACAAATAATACAAATAATACAAATAATACAAATAATACAAATAATACAAATAATACAAATAATACAAATAATACAAATAATACAAATAATACAAATAATACAAATAATACAAATAATACAAATAATACAAATAATACAAATAATACAAATAATACAAATAATACAAATAATACAAATAATACAAATAATACAAATAATACATATAATACAAATAATACAAATAATACAAATAATACAAATAATACAAATAATACAAATAATACAAATAATACAAATAATACAAATAATACAAATAATACAAATAATACAAATAATACAAATAATACAAATAATACAAATAATACAAATAATAAAAGTATTACAAATAATACAAATAATACAAATAATAAAAATAATACAAATATTACAAATAATACAAATAAAACAAATAATACAAATAATACAGATAATACAAATAATAGAAAGGATAGAAATAATACAAATAATACAAATAATACAAAAAAAACGAATAAAACAAAAAAAAACAAATAATACAAATAATACAAATAATGCAAATAATACAAATATTATATATAATACTGTATTATTCGTATTATTTGTATTTTATGTTTTATTTGTATAATTTTCAATATTTGCTTTATTTGTATTATTTGTATTTTCTTATAATTTGTATAATATGTATTGTTTGTATTATTTGTATTATTTGTATTTTTGTATTTATGTTTTTTTTTGTATTTTTTTGTATTTGTTGAATTTTTTGTTATATTTGTGTCATTTGTATTTTTTGTATTATTTATTTTATTTGTATTATTTGTATTATTTGTAATATTTGTATTATTTGTATTATTTGTATTATTTGTATTATTTGTATTATTTGTATTATTTGTATTATTTGTATTATTTGTATTATTTGTATTATTTGTATTATTTGTATTATTTGTATTATTTGTATTATTTATATTATTGGTATTTTTTGTATTATTTTTATTATTTTTATTATTTGTATAATTTGTATTATTTGTATCATTTGTTTAATTTGCGTTATTTGTCTTATTTGTATTATTTGTAATGTTTGTATTATTTGTATTATTTGTATTTTTTGTATTATTTGTATTATTGTATTATTTGTATTATTTGTATTATTCGTATTATTCATATTATTCGTATTATTTGTATGATTTGTATTGTTTGTTTTATTTGTATTATTTGTATTATTTGTATTATTTGATTTATTTGTTTGATTTGTTTTATTTGTTGTATTTGTTTTTTTTTTGTATTTTTTGTTTTAGTTGTTTTATTTTTATTTTTTGTATTATTTGTATTATTTGTATTTTTTGTATTATTTGTATTATTTGTATTATTTGTATTATTTGTATTATTTGTATTATTTGTATTATTTGGGTAATTCTCCGCCAACTCACACAGCAGTTGCCCCGACCCCTCTTCGATTTGCGTGAAACTTTGTCCTAAGGGGTTACTTTTGTCCCTGATCACGAATCCGAGGTCCGTTTTTTGATATCTCGTGACGGAGGGGCGGTACGACCCCTTCCATTTTTGAACATGTGAAAAAAGAGGTTTTTTTTCAGTTATTTGCAGCCTGAAACGGTGATGAGATAGAAATTTGGTGTTAAAGGGACTTGTATGTACAATTAGACGCCCGATTTGATGGCGTACTCAGAATTCCGAATAAAAGTATTTTTCATCGGAAAAAACACTAAAAAAAGTTTCAAAAATTCTCCCATTTTCCGTTACTCGACTGTAAAAATTTTTGGAACATGTCATTTTATGGGAAATTTAATGTACTTTTCGAATCTACATTGTCCCAGAAGGGTCATTTTTTCATTTAGAACAAAATTTTTCATTTTAAAATTTAGTGTTTTTTCTAACTTTGCAGGGTTATTTTTTAGAGTGTAACAATGTTGTACAAAGTTGTAGAGCAGACAATTACAAAAATTTTGATATATAGACATAAGGGGTTTGCTTATAAACATCACGAGTTATCGCGATTTTACGAAAAAAAGTTTTGAAAAAGTTGATCGTCATCGATCATGGCCGTTCATGGTCACCCGCGACAGACACGGGCGACGAAACAAAGAGAAACGCAAAAAGTAACTTTTTCAAAACTTTTTTTCGTAAAATCGCGATAACTCGTGATGTTTATAAGCAAACCCCTTATGTCTATATATCAAAATTTTTGTAATTGTCTGCTCTACAACTTTGTACAACATTGTTACACTCTAAAAAATAATCCTGCAAAGTTAGAAAAAACACGAAATTTTAAAATGAAAAATTTTGTTCTAAATGAAAAATTGACCCTTCTGGGACAATAAAGATTCGAAAAGTACATTAAATTTCCCATAAAATGACATGTTCCAAAATTTTTTACAGTCAAGTAACGGAAAATGGGAGAATTTTTAAAACTTTTTTAGTGTTTTTTTCAATGAAAAATACGTTTATTCGGAATTCTGAGTACGCCATCAAATCGGGCGTCTAATTTTACACAAAAGTCCCTTTGACACCAAATTTCTATCTCATCACCGTTTCAGGCTGCAAATTGTTGAAAAACACCTCTTTTTTCGCATGTTCAAAAATGGAAGGGGTCGTACCGCCCCTCCGTCACGAGATATCAAAAAACGGACCTCGGATTCGTGATCAGGGACAAAAGTTACCCCTTAGGACAAAGTTTCACGCAAATCGAAGAGGGGTCGGGGCAACTTTTCTCGATTTCGTGTGAGTTGGTAGAGAATTACCCATTTGTATTATTGGTTTTATTTGTTTTATTTGTATTATTTGTATTATTTGTATTATTCGTATTATTCGTATTATTTGTATTATTTGTATTATTTGTATTATTTGTATTATTTGTATTATTTGTATTATTTGTATTATTTGTATCATTTGTTTCATTTGTATTGTTTGTATAATGTTATTGCAATTTTGTAATTTTGTAATTTTGTAATTTTGTAATTTTGTAATTTTGTAATTTTGTAATTTTGTAATTTTGTAATTTTGTATTTTGTAATTTTGTAATTTTGTAATTTTGTAATTTTGTAATTTTGTAATTTTGTAATTTTGTAATTTTGTAATTTTGTAATTTTGTAATTTTGTAATTTTGTAATTTTGTAATTTTGTAATTTTGTAATTTTGTAATTTTGTAATTTTGTAATTTTGTAATTTTGTAATTTTGTAATTTTGTAATTTTGTAATTTTGTAATTTTGTAATTTTGTAATTTTGTAATTTTGTAATTTTGTAATTTTGTAATTTTGTAATTTTGTAATTTTGTAATTTTGTAATTTTGTAATTTTGTAATTTTGTAATTTTGTAATTTTGTAATTTTGTAATTTTGTAATTTTGTAATTTTGTAATTTTGTAATTTTGTAATTTTGTAATTTTGTAATTTTGTAATTTTGTAATTTTGTAATTTTGTAATTTTGTAATTTTGTAATTTTGTAATTTTGTAATTTTGTAATTTTGTAATTTTGTAATTTTGTAATTTTGTAATTTTGTAATTTTGTAATTTTGTAATTTTGTAATTTTGTAATTTTGTAATTTTGTAATTTTGTAATTTTGTAATTTTGTAATTTTGTAATTTTGTAATTTTGTAATTTTGTAATTTTGTAATTTTGTAATTTTGTAATTTTGTAATTTTGTAATTTTGTAATTTTGTAATTTTGTAATTTTGTAATTTTGTAATTTTGTAATTTTGTAATTTTGTAATTTTGTAATTTTGTAATTTTGTAATTTTGTAATTTTGTAATTTTGTAATTTTGTAATTTTGTAATTTTGTAATTTTGTAATTTTGTAATTTTGTAATTTTGTAATTTTGTAATTTTGTAATTTTGTAATTTTGTAATTTTGTAATTTTGTAATTTTGTAATTTTTAATTTTGTAATTTTGTAATTTTGTAATTTTGTAATTTTGTAATTTTGTAATTTTGTAATTTTGTAATTTTGTAATTTTGTAATTTTGTAATTTTGTAATTTTGTAATTTTGTAATTTTGTAATTTTGTAATTTTGTAATTTTGTAATTTTGTAATTTTGTAATTTTGTAATTTTGTAATTTTGTAATTTTGTAATTTTGTAATTTTGTAATTTTGTAATTTTGTAATTTTGTAATTTTGTAATTTTGTAATTTTGTAATTTTGTAATTTTGTAATTTTGTAATTTTGTAATTTTGTAATTTTGTAATTTTGTAATTTTGTAATTTTGTAATTTTGTAATTTTGTAATTTTGTAATTTTGTAATTTTGTAATTTTGTAATTTTGTAATTTTGTAATTTTGTAATTTTGTAATTTTGTAATTTTGTAATTTTGTAATTTTGTAATTTTGTGATTTTGTAATTTTGTAATTTTGTAATTTTGTAATTTTGTAATTTTGTAATTTTGTAATTTTGTAATTTTGTAATTTTGTAATTTTGTAATTTCGTAATTTTGTAATTTTGTAATTTTGTAATTTTGTAATTTTGTAATTTTGTAATTTTGTAATTTTGTAATTTTGTAATTTTGTAATTTTGTAATTTTGTAATTTTGTAATTTTGTAATTTTGTAATTTTGTAATTTTGTAATTTTGTAATTTTGTAATTTTGTAATTTTGTAATTTTGTAATTTTGTAATTTTGTAATTTTGTAATTTTGTGATTTTGTTATTTTGTTATTTTGTTATTTTGTAATTTTGTAATTTTGTAATTTTGTAATTTTGTAATTTTGTAATTTTGTAATTTTGTAATTTTGTAATTTTGTAATTTTGTAATTTTGTAATTTTGTAATTTTGTAATTTTGTAATTTTGTAATTTTGTAATTTTGTAATTTTGTAATTTTGTAATTTTGTAATTTTGTAATTTTGTAATTTTGTAATTTTGTAATTTTGTAATTTTGTAATTTTGTAATTTTGTAATTTTGTAATTTTGTAATTTTGTAATTTTGTAATTTTGTAATTTTGTAATTTTGTAATTTTGTAATTTTGTAATTTTGTAATTTTGTAATTTTGTAATTTTGTAATTTTGTAATTTTGTAATTTTGTAATTTTGTAATTTTGTAATTTTGTAATTTTGTAATTTTGTAATTTTGTAATTTTGTAATTTTGTAATTTTGTAATTTTGTAATTTTGTAATTTTGTAATTTTGTAATTTTGTAATTTTGTAATTTTGTTATTTTGTAATTTTGTAATTTTGTAATTTTGTAATTTTGTAATTTTGTTATTTTGTAATTTTGTAATTTTGTAATTTTGTAATTTTGTAATTTTGTAATTTTGTAATTTTGTAATTTTGTAATTTTGTAATTTTGTAATTTTGTAATTTTGTAATTTTGTAATTTTGTAATTTTGTAATTTTGTAATTTTGTAATTTTGTAATTTTGTAATTTTGTAATTTTGTAATTTTGTAATTTTGTAATTTTGTAATTTTGTAATTTTGTAATTTTGTAATTTTGTAATTTTGTAATTTTGTAATTTTGTAATTTTGTAATTTTGTAATTTTGTAGTTTTGTAATGTTGTAATTTTGTAATTTTGTAATTTTGTAATTTTGTAATTTTGTAATTTTGTAATTTTGTAATTTTGTAATTTTGGAATTTTGTAATTTTGTAAAATTTATCTAATTTGATCATTGTCTTTACCAGTCGATAACGACGTGAATGCCAAAATAAATCCAAAACCATGCCTTTGATTGCAACGATTGCAACAAAACAAAGCCTACACACACGCACACACAATCACACACCAAGGCCAGCTGGGCCGGCAAGTTAGCAGAGAAGAAATAGGGTCAATAGTCCACCAATATTATCAAAATTTTTAACAGAATAAACACTGTTCATTTTTGAAATCACCTGTGTTATTTGAAGCTTCAAATTACATTACAATTACATAAAATTTCATTCACTTTTTATCTTCAGGTTGCATAATGAAAATGCTTAGCCGAGTACGAATTGTACGCTTCCATCTCGCTGTGGAACATCAATAAATTTTATTAGAGCTTAAAATATTATTACATAATTTACTGTTGGCATTATTTCAGTGAAAAAATATTTTGAAAGATATTTGTTGTCCAATATTTATTTTCCTAAAAGCGTACAAAAATATGAAGTCGGCCCTATTTGGCTCCTTTGTTCTCGCTGTGTGCCGCGTGCTGGCCGAGTGCTGAGCAGCAGGCTAGAATGGCGCGCTGTTGCCACTTCTGCTGTATGCAACAAAATTGCCTGTCGCGTGCTTGTTGCATGATTTGGGCTGGATAAAAATATTTTTTGTAGAATATTTACTATAAAAAAACGAAAACTCATATCAAAACAAATTTATATTCAATGAATAGATAATTGTCTTGAGAAGCACGTACCAACTTCCTTTTTTGGACTGACAATGTGGTTTTTGCCCTGTTGGGGTTACACGATCAAAAAACAATAAGTAGAGTGCAAAAACAGCATGAAACATTGAACTCTCGGACCCAACATTGAAACAATGGTATTTTAAAAATAGTTTTGCTTAGTTGCAAATTGTTCAGAAATTAAAACTCTAGGGGCTAAATCAAAAATCATATCGATATGTTTTGTAGTTTTCGAGATATACCAGTTTTAGAAAAAAAAATTTCGAGGACGGGTTTCCGGCTGATGTGCCTCGTTAAGCACAAAATTTTTCCATGCGCAAAGCAAACTTTCAAACTTTGTGAACATTTTTTTCTCAAGATAGGATGGACCAAATTGGCTGAAATTGGGGGGAAGGCTCACAAGACCTCCCGTGTGCATGACGAAGACCGATTTTTGAATTTTGCATATTTGAAAAATGCAATAATCAAAAGCTCTCTAGCTTTTATTTGAAAAACATAAAAAATATTTTTATCTTATTTAAAAATAAACTTTTTTGAATATCGGCCTTCGTCAGGCACACGAAACCAGTTTAACGAGTGTTCACCAACATTATGAGCCGATTTGGTCAAAGCAGTGTTGAGATATCGTGGCACCCATTTTTTTAAACTGTCAACTTCAAATTGTTATATTTCGGCAATGGTACAACCAAAAGTTTTCAAATTTATTTTGTTGATAGTAGAAAATATCTATTTTAATGACATGAAAATAGATTTGAAAAAGTTTAAATGTGTTCTCATACCGACCTCTGACATTTATGCCGATTTACTTTTATGTAACCCCTTAAGCTATTAAAAAGCTGTCGTATATGTTTAGATTGAAGTGTAGATTATGATAAATTAATATAATTGAGCTTGTTCTATGATATAATGAAAATATAGATTTTATGAATTCCCGGGATTTCAAAAATATTTTTCCCGTTTCCCAGGAAATTCAAAACCCGGGAAAGTTGGACGCCCTACTCAAGATATCTTCATTTGAAAAAGTCTAATTTTCAAGGGAAAACCATATGGGACCACCCTAACGAAATTCGAAAATTTTTCAAATGTATGTTTTTCCATGTAAATTTGCCCACTGAATCTGAATCTGCCCTCAGAATTGAGCCAAATAGTCAACAAATCGATTTTTGATCATATTTTGGGAATAAATGAGAATTTTACATGGAAACCAGACTACCAAACTACCAGATAAACAACAGATTTACAATGCTTGTGATTGTCATATAGTTGTTTTTTTATTTCGCCAAAAATATGTTACATTGATTCCGACCTTGTTCTTGCATGGTCTTGTCTTAAAGTTGATTCAAGTCTAGTTCAATTGGGACCCTGAGAGTGACATTTCGCCTCTCCATCTAGATCCCGGTGGTCTGTTTCGAGACGAAATTATTCTGATCACAAATGTAAATGTTGGCCCTCGATAGCTAAAGCTCGATTGTTTGGCACAAAATTAATCTTAACGTCAAGGTACTGTTTAATTTTGCAATACGAGAATCACTCATTAATAAACTGCAATGACGTCAATTATGAGCCAACGATCCGCTTGATGTTATGAAAATTTAAACTCGCAAAAAGGTCGCCACGTTGGCGCCTTATCTTTTTGGTTTATTTTTAGAGCCGGACAGGGTTACGGAAACTTTTTGCTTCGTTGAATATTTTAAATTTTATTTGTTAAAAAAATACTAAATTTCATAAAAAATTGTTTTGAAGTATTGCAGAAAGAGTTAAATTTAGAAAACAATAGCAATACTCCGGCGTTCCGGAAGGAAAAGGATCGCAACCGGAAGCCCGGCAGCCAGGTGATGGCAGGTTAGAAACTAAGGGGTGGAGGGTTGTTGCCATTGACGCTACACCCATTGACGACCTAATGAGAACACGTCAAGTGATGTAGGCTTGCTGGTAAAGGCCTGCTCTCGAGTGATGTGGGTTTCTGCATCGGCAGGAATGTTAATTAGCTGATTATTACGCAATGTCAAACACGAAGAGATGGCTTGTGAACAATACTCTTGAAGTTATATATAGACGAGCACTTTGATTCCAGGTAGTTTGAGGGAAGAGATTTTTTTTAAGCTGTCAGTAAATGATTGACACTTTATCTTTCGATTGATGTTCTTTGTTAAATATATATCTAAATATAGAATTCAGTGCAAAATTCAAGAAATTGTTTCAAATTAATTTTCAAGACTACATAGAAGCTGCATCCCGACCTACGCTTCATACTTTGTTAACCTCGTTGACACCATTCATTTGTTGTTTATTTGCGACTGCCGCGCAACTAACTAACTAGCTGGCCAACCGGAGAGTGCATCACACACCAGTTGATCGAAATAGTGTGCCCATCGCTGCATTATTTGTGTACACACTTCACCGAACGCAAACACGCGCGCTCGCAAATCACGTGCGAGAGAGAAAGAGAGTTCAACTGAACTGCAGTTTTGTTATTTACTCTATTTATGATAGTAAAGAGCTCTATCTTTCTCTCTCTCTCTCTCTCTCTCTCTCTCTCTCTCTCTTTCACTATAGACAAGCCATATACAGTATGGTGTTTTTTGCAATTTAATAAGTCAAAAGGTAATATTTCAGACAGAACATATTACACACTCAGAGTTTGAGAAACTATCCCCACAATCTTCAATTTTGTGAAATTCGATTTCTGTAAATCTTGAGAGATTAATCTTGTTCAATTTTACAAAACAAACATAACCTCAAAGAGCAGAAATCGTCGCCGTCGTGCTAATTTGTCGTACGTGCATTTCGGGCAAAATTGAGTTAAGAACGCCATTTTGTGCAGCTCACGATGCCTCATCTTTTGACCTTCACAAATCCCCAAAATTCGATTTCAATCCTGAGATATTCAATGAAAACCAAAAGATCTCCGAAAATGAAAGAAGTTTCAATCTTGTCGTGCTGTCTTGTCACTCCCTAAAAATTGATGTAAGTGCGACAAAAGGCAAAGGGATTTCAGGTCAGAACGCGTTTGACGCACGTACAAGTTAGACTACCATAAACATTTGTAATTATAACTCGGGACTTCAGCAACCAACTTTAACCAAACTTCGGGACAATGCACAGAATGGTCAGCCAAACAAAACGTGTTTGTTATTGTTTACATTGCGGCTTTTGTTTTTGTTTATTCAAGGTCAAACATTAAAACGCGATTTTCTCGGAACGTCGAAATGACGTGTGCGACAAGATAGCATGACGACGTCGAATTGTCTCGCTTCGATCTGGTCTGAGGACAGTTTGTGGACCAAACATCCGACCCGAAATTCGAACAGATGACTTTTGGATTGAAAGTCCAACCGCCGACCAGCGACTCTACCGAAGCACACCCTTTATCTGTAAAACTGTATCAAATTTCGGTTGCAATAAAGCTGATCTTTTATGAATTTTGGATGTTAAAAAAAATTTGATGTTTTTTAAAAAACTAAAGAAATTTATAAAACATAAACGGTATGGTCAAATATCCAAAATGTGTGATAACATACTAAAAGAGTTTTATTTACATAAGTCAATTTTCTGCTTTCTAAAATTATGATTTATCATTGGTAATAGTAAATGCTTTCAAAGAAATCGCAACCATCTCGGAATGCCCTCTCTGATTTGCGATAGAGGCGCTATTTTGAACACACTCTATTTCACGAGAGCTGAAGCGTCATCATTTGATTATATTTATGGGTTGTTGTTATTATTGTTGTTATTGGCATTGTATAGCTTCCCCTTTCCATCTCTTTCTAGCTTCAAAAGCATACACACACACACACACACGCGTCGGTTGGCGAGAATCGGCGGATCAGCCGTGGCCGCGGGAAATTCAATCTATCGCAATATGCGCAATCAATATTCTGTGCCGTTGATAGATTGATCTCCGTCGACCGGCCACGCCGCGTCCAGCCAGCCAGATAGTCGTTTTACCACCCCGGGTTTCCGGTCCCGCCCTCGTGTCTGGTGCGATGGCGCTTTCGAGGGCACTCGCTAGTCATGTGTGGGCACTGTCAAAATTGATTAGTTTTTGGTGTTTGGCGGAATCTAGCAAAGTGAATGATGGACATTTCTATTGGTTGAGATTTGTTGTAAATATTACTGGCAAAGCGACCAGTTTTGGATTTGTTTTGGCTTACTGGATTACTATTTGCCAATTAAATTTATTTAGTATGACGCATTACTCCTTTAAAAAATATGGAAAAAACAGTGGTAACATTTTTTACACAAAAGAAGGGCGCTTACAAAAAAAAATTGATCAGGAATTTCAGATTTTGTTGTAGAAATAGATGAACAGATGAATACAAAATATATTTAAATAAGCTAAATTGGCCCTGTTCGCATAAATGTTCCATAAGCTTATTCTTTCTTTTTGAGTTAGTGGTGCAGTTTGGTTCAAAATCGTGCGCTCTTTCAGGAAAAAAATAAAAATAAAAAGGTTCCAGTACCTTGTTCTAGATATGTAGTCTTATGTGTGGGACAAACTTGCCTGGCGTTTTTCTCAGCTTACTGTATTTGCATATAGGACATTCATACGAACATGGGCATTACAATTCATGAATATTACCAGCGTTTTCATCCTGCATTACATAACTTTTCGAACAACTTATTGTGAATCATACATTTCGATGATCTGCTATAGGGGAAATATACGCTTTCTAATCAAACGCCTATCTTCGTCATATGGAGAGTTTGATGCTCGATTAAAGCTCACAAAATACTATTTGGGCTTTAAACGTACCAGCAACAGCACCGCCTCGAGTAGGCACGGAAATACATGCCATTTACTAAACAAAGAGATCAAATTTAATGCACTTTTGATCATAATTTCTATTTTTCGAGACCATTTTTCATCATTTTGGTGCCACATGTGTGTGCCACATCCACACGCAAGATGCTTAACGAAAGTCGCCATCAATATCTTTTCACTTGCGCTAACGATTTCAAACCGCTTAAGATATAAAATTGCTTCCAACTACGGGCAACATGTTCTTTTGCTCATTAGTTAGTCACTCACTTGAAAAATAATCCCGAAAAGTGTCAATAATTAGCAAGCACCATAAAAAAAACAAATGCGCTAAGTCTTTTGACGTTTCAATTTTGACTACCCATTCCAATCGAAGGCTGAAGAAACCCGAGCGAGGAGCGAAGGCAAATAAAGAACAAAGGGTGGCCACCAACACCACCAACATGCTGGTGCAGCGCCTGTTAGAGTGAGCAAGTGCTGCCAGGAAACTTTCGCTATGAATGCTACTTTTCGTGAGTGTTCGCTTAAAATTTCATCAATTTTGGCAGCACTAAGCAGACCCAAAAGAGCGCTGGAAGAAAAAAAAAAGAACTAAGCTGAAAATAGAATAAATGGGCGTGGCCCAATGCACTCGACTGATTAGAATGCATTTTTGAAATATTTTTTTAAATGCTTGTTAAATGAATAGCATAACTTTTAATAAAAGTGAAACTAAACAGAAATGTTCACAGAAAGTTGCTCTACTCGTTGGTGTACTTGGTTTTAGTGAATTTCAAGGAACAATCCAGATTATCCAGCATCATTCAAACACGACCGCTTATTAGGCTTAAAATGGGCATATTTCCCCTAAAAAACCAAGATTCTTTCAGCTTGAAAAAATATGAAGCAATTTTTTGCACCAAAAAAAGTATCGGATTTAATTCTCACCGTGCACTTGGTGGCAATGGATGCGGTTGATTTTATTTATGGCGCACTGTAATTGTGCCTTTTTTGCCGGTTACGGTAGCGTATACGGACGGGTAATAAATCGGATACCTTGTTTGCACGGTGAATGATAGAGAACGAGAAAAAAAAACCAAACCCATTGATAGGTTTTTGCTGTGATAGGTCCTGAAGCCGCGCGTTGGTTTGATTAAAATCCGGTGACATCAATTTCAAAGAGAATAATGGAGTTTGGGAAGTAAAGCTGAACTACAAGCATCGACGATCCATTTTTTGTCGAAAATTTAGTTTATTTTGCCAGTGCAAAGTGCATATTGATTTGAGCTTTAAACAATTGAAAAGCAATTTCACTTGAACTTAATTTTGTAAATTGTGAATCGGTTGAATTATTAGTTTTTCTGTGAAGGCTTAGAAATTAATGCAGCAGTAAGATAATTCTGTGTTTAAAAAACTTTTGCCATCTCTCTAATGCTCTTGGAGTGTCCCATTAGGAAACAGGATCCCGGCGAGAATTTTGTCCCACGTGAATGTCAAGAAAAAGTTTCCACGTTGCAAAGCAACAAGCGAGTGGGAGAAGCGACATTTTTTAAATGACTGTGGGATATTGCAAGCATTTTCTTTGATGATTTTTTACCGAGGATATGGTCTCGTGCTTTCCATTATGGTATTAAGTTGCATTTACTGCAGAAAAGGTTTAATTTTAAACGTTTTGTTTTGTTTTTTCAACACAATAAACAAATTTATCTCCAGAACCATGAAATAACGTTTATTAGTGGGAATATTGGCTACTTTCCGCAATAACAATTCCGTTAAATCAACTGCTCGCTACCATATTTATTATTTTTTTCCAAAGCAAATTTCCACATTTCATTCCCCAAACCATCAACTGATCTGATTCATATCCCGTTAAACATTTCACGCCGCGTCATTTTTTTTCCAATGTTTATTTACACTCTTTTCCGCTGAACAACAAATGGCCGCGACATTGAAAAATTTGATTACGGCAATAAAAAGCTACTTGAAAATGAAAAATAAACACACACACGGTTTGCATCCTCTTGTGCAAACATTGCGCACACACAGACAGACATTAAAACACATAAACACTCCAATTCAAACCAAGCAACCAACTTGGGCATTTTTTCCTCTCCAGAATTTTACGAATGCGTCCTAGCACAGACAAACAGATTTGAATCTCTTCCAAAAAAAACCATCAATCACCAATACAACGGTCAATTTGAATGATCCGAAATTCGGCACGACCATTTTGCATCCACCACTACCCATTTACACGGTTTTGACAGTTTGACAGCGCGTAGAAAAAAAAAGTTTTTCAATTATTCACGTCTGTCTGTCTGTGGCCGAAGCAAAATGGTTCTCTGGCATGAAGAACGGAACGGATGACGTAAGAATCGCTTTTGAGATGAAGAATTGCACGGAGATAGAGGAAATGAGGATGATGTCGTCGACCGATTACAACCCAGCATTTGCGAATCGGATTTGCACAAAGGAAGCCGTTTTGCCGTGCGGATTTGGAAGTTTTCTGTCGACTCTTCACAAAAAATGCTTTAACTGTGTTCAATGCTTTAACTCTTTTTTAACTGCTTAATAATGTATCTGTTTTATAAATTATTCTTGCCAACAATAGAGGTGGGCAAAAAAAGAGAGAACCACGCAAAGAGCCGGTTCACTGAAAAGAGCGAACGAACCGTGGCTCACAAAAAAAGAACCGCGGTTCTTTTTAAAACTCCGGTCTTTTGAAAGAACCGTTTCAATATGGCATGATTTTTATGATAAATATAAAATGTAGTATTAAATTTGTTATTGAGAATTAAAATGCAATTTCCAAAATTTCAATGCTTTTAAAAATTAATCTCAAAAGCAAATGATTTTCTAAACAAAAGTAAATAAACTTTTCATTGTACAACTGAGTGTACATATACAAATTTGAGCATTTCAAATAGCATAATTTGTCAAATATTACCAAAAATCTACTGAATATTTGAGAGATTTTGGAAGAAAAAAAATAATCATTTTGCGTTTATAGACTTTATCGATGAAATCATAAGTTCAATTCTTGTAGAAATGGACGCGATTTTAAAATTAATAGCAATTTTTCCAGCATCCTAGATTAAAGTGTGGATGCCATTCAATTACTCGAATATTTAGTTTTGAGTAGACATCTTGACATAGAGACCACCAAGACCTATGGTTTTCAAGGACATCTTCTCGTTTTCCGTTTTTTATCAAATATGGCCGTTAAAAATATTTTTTAAAGTTTATGTCACCCTCCCCTTTCAAATCGGTCCGAAAAATCAGGGGGCAAAACAATATTTTTTTCAAAAAACCTTCAAAATTTTAATGGAATTAGAAGTCTTATCAACAGAAAACAATTTAAAAAGCATTTTGGGATCGATCAAAAATATTTTGAATTTTTGTGAAATTCCGTTGCACAGTAATGCAAAAAGTTTTTTTTTGGCTCCAAAAAAAGTTCATCAAATCTTCGATATTTTGAAAACTACTGATTGCAATACAGCTGGGGATGTGTAAAATGCATTTTAAAAATTTTTCTCATTAAAATGTTTACACCATGGCTTGTTATTTTTTTTATTAGAGTTGAGGGACATAAACTTCAAAAAATATTTGGTACGGCGCAATTTATAAAAGTCCAATGTGAAATAGCTTATAAAATCACTCTATTCTTGAAAAACCCTTTTCATCGAAATTTTGAAAAAGAGCGAAAGAGCCGTTCAAAAGGGCGGCTCTTTTTAAAGAGCGAACGAAAATGAGCGGCTCCTAAAAAAAGAGCGGTTTTGCTCACCTCTAAAACAAATGCATCATGCGTTCTTTTTAATCACAAAAGAATGATGTCGTCATAACGCAGATAGCACACCTACAATAGTGCAGCACTCATCCGAGGGGAAAAAGTGCACGGAATGAGAGGCCAAAAGTTCAGTGTACAAATTGAGAGACTAAAGCTCGCGCAAGCATCTCAACGGTACATTAACTTTTTTTTCTCACGTATTCTAAAAAAAAGTTCACCCAATTAATAAAAGGGAAGTCGTGTGGGTCGATCCCGACAACATTTTTTGTTGGTCTGCGGTTTAGAAAATAAGTTTCTCCTAAGGAATTATTCTTCCAAAAACATGATACTTTTATTCAAAGCATTACAAAGCTAGTAAGGTGCCTATGGTAATGATCGTATGTTGGTATTTTTAATAGATACAAACACAAACCTTTTTCTGCTGCTGTCATACGTTTATAATCGAGATGAACGCCAAAAATGATTAGTTTTTAATCAGCACATTACCTGAAAGTAGATAAGAAATATACAAAATGAAAGTTTGATTTTATTACGAAGGCACAAAAAAGAAACATAGACTCTCACGATTTCTAACCAGTGTTGGAATTCGAGCGAGAAGAAGCAAAACTTTTGTCACTCGCGAGCGACCGGGAGAACTTGTAGTCCGTTTCTTTTCGCGCCCGTTCGCGAGCGGAGAAGAGCACGGGCAATCGGCGAGTTTCTCTGACAGCGGCGAGATCTCGAGAGAGGGGATTTTCTCCTGCGAGAGCGCGAGAATGCCTACACTATTTTTGAGAGTTGAATAACTAAAAGTGACTTTGGAAAAAATTTCGACTCGTGTCATTTTATAAAGTTTTTCGGTTTTTTTTTCTATTTGTTTGAGTAAAAACATAGTAATTCGATCGGTTTGTGAATGATGCGGAACCCGGTGCGAGCCCGTTGCAAGAGAAGAAAAGTACTTCGTCTGCGTCGGAAGGGGATTGTTCCCAAAATCATTTTTGGAAATCGTACCATGGGTTTGAACACTTTTTTTGTGGTTCCCATTTTCATGAACGCTTGTTCACGATTTTGGGAACTCTTTTTCCTCCGTGAAGTAAGTAAGTAAATTTCCCTGCTCCTACACAGAAAAAATATGTGAAAAACAGTTGATGTAAACTTGAGATCCGACGTAAACGGATGAATTACACGTCAAATCATGTTTTTACGTATAATTTGTTGCAAATTTACATCAAATTACATTAGAATTTAAATGTTTAATAACGTGCAAAAGGTTACATCATAAATGATGTAACATTCGGAAATATTTTTGTGGGGGGTTGTCAATCAAATACCTAAAATAGTCATCGATTGTGTTCAATATATGTGTAGAAAAAAACAAAGTGATTTATCACTTGTTATATTGTAAACAATTGTATCATCTTTCTCATTTTTAATGTTACTATTCACTGATGTAAGCGAGATGTACTACTTTGAACCTTTACCTTATTTAAAGCCCAATAAAATATCCACTCAATTAGCAATCATTTACCGTGCGATCAAACTGCATTAGCAGCTACTAAACCAGTAGCTAAACCACTTGGATTCGCAAAACAAACACTTGACTCAGAGCTCCCCTCCCCCCAATCCCTCCCCCCCTTCCAACTGCCTGCGTGTTTGAGATAATGTCTAACCTCGATTGTTTATGTTTTGCATGGCGGCCCGGCGCTGATAAGAGGGCAAATTTATTTCCAGCTGCGTGAGCAAGCGAATCTCCGGCGGTGAATTTTCATTCCATTACTGGCCGATCAGTGAATCAACTTTAAATTCCGTTGCTGCGGGGGAGTGAGTTAATTAGCTTGGGCAGAAAGGAATTCGCACCGCTCGCGACGTCCAAGACGACGGCGATGATGATCCATCTCTAATTATCACGTTTGACGCGCCAAAACGTTGCCTCGCAAACACATCAAAACGATAATTAGATCATTTATATTTTTTGCGTTGTTTTTTTTTGTTTGTGCTCAACTTACTGATCCATCATTTCTGGAAAATGTGACTCGCAATAGGCGGTTGATTGAGGTGAGGGATGTGTCTATTAAGTGGCATGGAAACCACATGAAATTAATATCAATAATCTAGGAAGTACCCTGGACCGCAACGTACTTGGAATGGTAGCAGAGCAGACTGGTTTGTTTGGGGACTTTCGCAAAACATTATCAGTTCCAGTAACTTGAACCGTTTAATTGCTTTATTATCAGAAGTGTTTTTCCAATTATGAATTATACTCAAAAACCCCTGTTTCGTAAAATGGCAGACATCGGAAAACGGCAAACATGGTAAAGACGCAAGAGATATTAGTAAACTAAGACAAAAAAAAAAAAAAAAAAAAAACAACAAAAAGTATCATTAAATGTGGTTTTCCAATGATGGAAGACATACATTTTCAATAGCGGATACAGACATCGCACAAGTATTTCAGAAAAAGAGCCTTCAAAAATCAGGCTTTGAGTTCCGGGTTTCGGGCAAAAACTCAATCAAAAGAGCGCATTAAAACCTTCAAATTTGTAATAGGATTAAAGCGTTTTTTCAAAAGCAATCCTTAAACCTTTCTTTTGCAAAAAAAGGCACAAATATACAACAATTTAAAATACAAGCCGTGGTATTAATATTTCAATGATAAAAGTGTTTTAAGCGCATTTTACACCTGCCCAGATGTTTTGCTATCATTAGTTTTGAAAATATCTAGTATTGACAAAAAAAAGTTTGCATTACATACTGTACAACAGAATTTCACTAAAATTCAAAATATTTTTGATCTGTCTCAGACATGCTAAAAGTGATTTTAAATGCAGAAAAATAATTATCAAATTGTTTTCAGTTGAATAGACTTCTAATTCCATTAAAATTTTGAAGGTTTTTAGAAAAAAAAATTGTGGGGGGTGATTTAAACCTTGAAACATATTTGCAACTTTTGAGCCATATAGAAGAAAAGACACACATTTTTGCCGCCGAATTATGATTCTGGAAGAAAAATCTTAAGTAGTTTGTTTGTAAATGAATGAAATTTTAGTCAAAGGTTTATTTTGAGTTCAGTTTTAAACGTAAAATCAAATATTCGAACGAAAAGTTCATTACAGTTTTGTTGATAAAGCAGGGGGTAATTTTTTTCTGGGCACCCTATTATCCATGCATGAAATTTTTTTTTTTCGTGCAAACAAAAAAATATTTCTGAATGTTACATCATTTATGATGTAACACTTTTGCACGTCATTAAACATTTAAATTTAAATGTAATTTGATGTAAATTTGCAACAAATTATACGTAAAAACATGATTTTACGAGTGATTCAACCGTTTACGACAAATCTCAAGTTTACATCAACTGAGTTTACATGTGATTCATTTTTTCCGAGTCGAGTAAATTCACATATTTTTTCTGTGTAATGTCAATGAAATTGCCTTAAGGGGTTACATACCTGTAAATCGACAAAAAAAAGTCAGAGGTTGGTGTGACTTAATTTTATTTAAAATCTGTTATCAGGGCATTAAAATATACATATTCATCTATTATCAAAACAAATTTGAAGACATTTGGTTGTATCATTATCGAGATATAGCTATTTGAAGTTATCAGTTTCCAAAAACGGGTTCCACGATATCTCCACACTGCCTTGACCAAATCGACTCAAAATTTTGGTGAAGACTCAAAATCGGGCTTCATCATGCACACGGGATATGTCTTGAGTGTCTTCACCCCAAATTTTAGCCAATTTGGTTCATTCCATCTCGAGATATCGTGGCACCCGTAAATCAATTCTGTGTTTCGAGAAAAACTAACTTAATCCACCTATGTGGTTGGAGCCTGCCTCACAACAATGGCTGTACACAAGTTTCATCTATTTTTTAGATCCGGCTTCAAAAAAGTACATCAATATCACTTAAGTGGCCATATCTCGAGACAGGGTTAACAGATCTTCAATGTTTTGCACTCGTTGGAAAGGTCTTTTGATAACCTAACCAACGTCGGGTCGGATAGTGGAGCTGGACATAGTTTACATACATTTAAGTGAGATCCGGCTTTATAAAAGCACATCTATATCACTTAAGAGGCCATATCTCGAGACAGGGTTGCCAGATCTTCAATGTTTTAGACTCGTTGGAAAGGTCTTTTGATAACCTAACCAACGTCGGGTCGGATAGTGGAGCCGGACATAGTTTACATACATTTAAGTGAGATCCGACTACAAAAAAGTACATCAATATCACTTAAGTGGCCATATCTCGAGACAGGGTTGCCAGATCTTCAACGTTTTAGACTCGTTGAATAGGTCTTTTGATAACCTAACCAACGTTGGGTCGGATAGTGGAGCCGGACATAGTTTACATACATTTAAGTGAGATCTGGCTACAAAAAAGTACATCAATATCACTTAAGGGGCCATATCTCGAGACAGGGTTGCCAGATCTTCAATTTTTTGGACTTGTTGGAAAGGTCTTTTGATAACCTAACCAACAATGGGTCGGATGGTGGACCCGGACATAGTTTACATACATTTAAGTGAGTTCCGGCTTCAAAAAAGTACATCAATATCACTTAAGAGGCCATATCTCGAGACAGGGTTGCCAGATCTTCAATGTTTTGCACTCGTTGGAAAGGTCTTTTGATAACCTAACCAACGTTGGGTCGGATAGTGGAGCCGGACATAGTTTACATACATTTAAGTGAGATCCAAATATATGTGAAAACACATTTTTATACATAACTTTTGAACTACTTATCGAAACTTCAATCTGTATAAAACTCGATCTATGGGACCCTAAACCAAGTCGAATGCAACAAGTTCGGGTCAAATCGGTTCAGCCAGTGCCGAGAAACATGAGCTAGTATGTTGGTCACATACATACATACACACACACATACACACACACATACACACACATACACACACCCATACACACAGACATTTGTTCAGTTTTCGATTCTGAGTCGATATGTATACATGAAGGTGGGTCTAAGACGTTTTTATACAAAGTTCATTTTTAGAGCAGGATTATAGCCTTACCTCAGTGAGGAAGGCAAAACGCTCAGAAAGTTTGAAAGTCCGCTTTGCGAACGGCAAAATGTTGAGCTTGAAATCGTCTCTAATTCAGTTTAATCATGTAATATCTTCATGAAACTTTCAGGAGTGATTGCCCAAGTAGCACACTTTGTTCGCCAAAAGATTTCCGAACTTGTTGAACTCATTTATTATGTTTTCCCAACGTCCCTGAGAACTCTTGAACGCTGGAAAAAGCGCACGTTTTTCTGTTGTTGAACATCTCTTAACCTGTTAGAAGTGTGCGTGGTTTAATTAAGTTTTACCAGCGCACGTACTTCTTGCATAGAGAACGTGTGTTGAACATGTCATAAGAACTCTTGACTATAAGATTCTGAATCGGGTTGGATAACGTCGTTAGAACCGTTTAACAACATTCTGCCTTTAAGATTCAGGAGGGAGTTAGGCAAACGTTTTTATAACCGTTCAAGAACATATCGTGGCAGACAAGAATGTTTAACAGGCTTTTCATAAAATGTGTTCAAGGTGTTCGCTCATAAGTTATTTTTTTCTTCATTTAATCCTTTATTTGTGAGAAATGTCGCTTTACGATATTTAACTACCAGTTTTTTTTTGTAATTTATTAGTTTGGACAGGGATACGCCATTTATGAATGATGGATAATAAAAAATATCAACCATAAAAAATCATTCATTTTCTTAATTATGTCTTTAGGATTTTTTTTCAATAATGTTTGAGTGCTAATTAACATCGCTTGCTAACACTACTACTCTACTACTGCTGCTGGAACACGAACGCGAACTTCACATAAACAACTAGTTTACGAGAAATCCCAGCCGAAGCCAAAGGTCAAATCTGCTATGTTATCACGTTTAGCAAACTGAAATGAAACATCATGTCTGCAAATGTCATTTTGCTTTTCGAGTTCTACAAGCATGTTGCATTTAGGTCAGAATAAACTTCAAAATGAACTGTTCGTAATCCGTTGCTAGATTTGGCATTTGTGTTACACAGCCATGTTGAACAATGGTTTTTTGGTCAAAATGTGAACAATTGACCAAATTTTTTGACACTTGTTCAATAATTAACGAATAAAAACACTTATGCAACAATTGTTGAACAACAAAATAAAGAGCGATGTTTTTCTTGCTACTTGGGTGAAAATCATCTTTTTGGTGGATTCAATAAATTTGCTGTAATATGAAATTTTGCGATTTTCTACATGTATGTAACCCCTTAATTAAATTGAAGATTGGAGTCTCATTCTAATATTCCTACATTTTCTATATCTGCCAATATTTCAGCAACTAATGGTCCAATTTTCAATGTTGAATAATTATACATTTGTGAAATTTTATGATTCTTTCGAAAAAAATATTTTGAAATTGAATGAAATTTTTGATCAAGACTAACATATCAAATGGTCGTAATATTGAATGTGTGGCCACAAATCGATCAGAAATTCCTTTAAAAGTTGCAGATTTTCGAATATTTACGTACCTTTTTTGGATTTTTTTTTTATATTTCAGATCATTTTCTATTTTTGTAGATGTACAAGAGTAAATGAATCATTTTTATTGAACCTTTATTTTTCTAGCATTCAAACTTACTGAGAGCATCGCGTTTTGCAAACAGGAAGGAAATTGCTGTCAGATAGCGTGCGCCAGCCTTTGGAAAGGCAGTTGACCACCCCCCGGAGGAGGGAAACCCGGAAAGAATACGTCAAACGGCGGCGATGATGCCTCCACTGGCTATGTACTCGTTTGGGCGTGCCGGAATTTATGGCGATAATAAACACATTCGCTCGTTCACTCTGTATACTTCATACGGTTCAGTAGCAAGTATAGCGTCTCTGCGATAGGTTCCGGAAAACATTGGCGTCATCGGTCGGCCAATGTTCAAGATATGGGGTACCTGTTGCAGCCGGCGTCGGTGGGAAACTTGGCCGGGGAAGTTGTTTCAACGAGGTTGAAGATTCAATCTTGCACATCCTGCGGTTGATTTATTGGAAATTAAATGCAGTAAATCTGGCATAATTTAATATTTGATGGACTTAAATGTGAATTATCGTTGATCAGCGTGGAATAGTGGGAACAGATTGAAGTCAAAGAAAATGAAGAGAAATTCAGCCTCCACTTTGCCGTCTATTGTTCAAAGAGTAATTTTATGTAAAGAAGAGCATTGAAACCCTTAGATCTTGAAGAAACACTCTGAAAAAGTGAACAAAGGGAATTCTCCAAAGCAGAACGAGCAAAAAGTCCAACTTTTGTACGACAAACTCTCATCGTTCCCTAGTAGTAACGATCCTTGACGACGATAGATGTTGGAAAAACTTACACATCTCAACAAGATGAAACTGAGTCTTTGTGGCAGCATGCCTTCCCCGATACACGTTTACATACCGCCAGGGCAAAAGATATCGCAGAACGTGGGAGCACTTCAAACCAGACAAATTCTGAGTGTTTTCGAGTTTTGATTTGCGCCGATTTCGATACACACACTTAAAATCGCGGTCGCTTGCCTCGGAAAGTTCACGAGAGTGATCTCCAGGTGATTCCTCACCATTGACATTTGAATAAACGAAAATGAACTTCCGCTCGCCGGAGGCTCCTCCCTAGCGCTGTGAAGTGGTTCCGCCAGCACAATAACGAGGCTTCCGGTTCAATAAGTGAGTACCGCCACCGGCTTTTGAGCTTTCTTTTTGTGATTTTTGCTAAAATGTGAAGAGTGCCAATCAGCGCACAACACTCGAACGTTTGGGCGAAAAAATGGTCAGAAACAACTACAGGTGGGTACTTGAAAAAACAAGTTTGATGATCCTTGAAGAATCTTGAAAAAACAATGTAATCTTCTCAATCTGAGGTGATACTTACTTGATATCCTAATGATTAAAATATCATTTTTTGAAAGTTTAATATTGAAATAACAAAAAATTCAAATCAACATGAGTGCAAACATTGAGATTACTTGATTTATTTATTTTCAAAGCAAACAAACCTCCGGAAATTGAACTTTATCCCAAATCCTGAAGCAGTTTGTGCAGAGCAGTTTGTTTTGCAAACATTGTCGATCTATCTTAATATTCCCTAGTCTTGCAGCTGATTAGAACAAATAGCCTGTCTGCCTTCACTCAGAGTGGTAAAACGTCAGCAGCAGGTGTTATTGGTTTATTCAGCTGCTTAAATTCATACACCATACCGACAAACCGACACACTTTTCATCCCCCCAAAACCCCACATTTTTGTGAGGCTTCACCGCTGGTGGCTTTCCTTCCAATTTTCCATATTGATTCCACACAAACTTTGAGCCAAATTACGCAAATTAACCCTGGAAGCGCCACCACCCCCCTGCTCTGTCCCACCAGGTAGCAGCTTTGATGAGGTTCGATGGAAATCATTAAGGCAACCAAGCGCGCGCGAGAGGAAACCGCTTGCAATGGAGATGGAAATTTGATCGATCGATAAATGCTGCTGGTTTGCGTTTTATGCGGCGTTTTCACCAGCTGGCAGGCAAATGGTCCTGGCAAGCGGGAGGGGATGGGGGAAGAAATGGTGTTACCACCTGGAGTTCTAAGTTGTACAACCCCGACCGGCTGGATAATGGCAAGTTCAAATAACGACTCACCAGGAGAGAGCGGTGCGTAGTTGATTGAGCGACTAAACAATTCAATTAAACCTGCTCACCTGGGGCTTGCTTATAGTGATGAATTTAACCCTTTGATGGGATTTGGGGGTAGTGGAAGAAAAATAAATGTTAGATAAGTAAGTGAACAGCCAATGGGTTAAACCCCACATAAATGTTTAAAAACAATAGAAAATTTCAAATAATTTCAATAGAAAAAAATATAAAATAATAAAATGAGGCGATTTCAAAAGTAGGCTCCATACAATTTTGCTCTGGTCTTACAAAATGGGCACGTGAATATTCTAAAATCTGTAACTTTTAAAAGAGATTTTCTGATCGATTTTGTGTCTTCGGCAAAGTTGTAGGTTATGCACAGAAAAAAATCAATTCCCGTAATTGTGATAAAAGTTCACGAATGTGAGATCCACGAAGGAATTTATTCATGAGTATGGTGCATTTGCACCATAAACGTGAATATATTCCTTCGTGGTTCTCATACTCGTGAACTGACTTCACGGTTTCGAGAATTGATTTTTTTCTGTGTGATTAGGAGTCAGGAGTAGGTACACAGACAAAAGTGTTATTTCTTCTTCAATTTAGTTTTATGGCTATATTTATGTTGAAATCCAAAAATACTTTTTTGCATTTTCGTTTTTCTAACCCTACCACGATTTGCGTGCAACTTTGTTCTTAGAAGTAATTATTTTAATTAAAAAAAGAAAATACAAAAAAATAGCTTTAAACCCTCTTTTATTTTTTATTTCTTAACTGTACACATTTTAGGAATATGTTTTTGGGAGCGATAACCCAAAAAGGTCATAATGGCACTTAAAACAAAAAAAATCATTTTAAGATAAGAGTTTTTTTTTGCAGTATATATAATAATAACGGGTATAACCATAAAGGGTTTGGTTGTATTTGTAACCATTACGAGTTATCGCGATATTACGAAACAAAAGTTTTGAAAAGGTTGGGTGTGCTAATCATGGCCGTTCAAGGTCACTTGTGACCAGGGTTACCATGGCTACCTGCCAGGTCAAAATTTGAAAAATCTGGAAAAATCTGGTAGTTTTGAATGCTGAAGGGGGATGAATTTATGGATTAATTAAACAGTTTGTTGAATTTAGATGGATTGACTGATTTTATGGCCAACATATAAGAATTACCATTTTCTTTTAGAAAAACACATGCTAAATTTTTCGATTTTCAACTAAATTCGTTCGTTTTAATCAAAAAGTTGTTCAAAATGGCCATAAAGTGAAAAATCTGGCAAAATCTGTCAATATCTGGCACAGAAAAAAAAATCTTTATTCTGGCTGACACTTGAAAAATCTGGCATTCCCAGATTTATCTGGCTACCTGGCAACCCTGCTCGTGACAGACACGAACAAACAAACAGAAAAAGTTACTTTTTGCAATTCCGTCGTGAAACTACTTACTTTTCCTGTCATTCTTGAACGACGAAATAGCCTACTTTTCTATACCAAAAATAACAGAATCGAATGGCAACACTTTTCAAAATAAATGCTGAAAAGTTCTACTTTTCAGCACTCAAATGGGTGCTGAAAAGTTTAACTTTTCAGCACTTGTTTCGAAAAGTAACACTTTTCAACATTTTTTTGATTGAAACGATTTATTGACAAAATACATGAAAATTTGACATAAAATTTCACTCAGTGTGTGTTTTTTGGAATTGCAAAAAATGTTGTATAGAACTCGTTGCAAAACTTGATTTTTTCAGCACTTTTCGTATTTATCCAACTCGGTGAACCTCGTTGGATAAATGTACGACTCGTGCTGAAAAAATCCTCTTTTTGTAACTTGTTGCATAAACTACTATTTTTAATTAAAACTTTGTTTACAAAAAAGCGATAACTCGTGACTCTTGTTGCTGTTGTTAATGGTCATTCGCATACAGGCTCGTTATGGTTAGGGTAGAGTAGTCATCAATGAGACACGGGGAACAATGATAAAATGGCTCTCACAAGTCGTAGTTTCAACCAATCAGGCTCATATTTGGGGGAAAGGTGTATCTACTAGATACACGTCTGCTATAAAAGTGGCTTTGGTTATGGACGCTCCCTTGAAAAGTTATTCATAAATGTTTGATTCTGGGGTGTAAAAGTAATTTATGGACAAAAATTACTTTTTCGCTCGTAGGCTGCCATTTACACCAATACTAATATTTCTTTAAATTTCTTTCGACGTTCCATAGGGATTGAGTTAGGCTACAATGTCCTTTCATTAGGTTTGACCAAAATTTCATTTAACCAAGAATACAAAGTTATTTGAAATAAATAATTGGATTTTACTAAATTCAAATACTTTTAAGTACAACTTTTGTTAATTAAAGTTTCATGTTGGCAAAATTGCTCCAAAATGTTCAAGGCAAGTCACCTGTAATGGAACAATACAAAAACATGATGTTTTACTAAAAAAGTATTGATTTTCGTAGAGTGTCTCATTGTCTCCCAGCTGTCTCATTGTTCCTGCCAAGTGCGTCTACAATGAGACAGTTGAATAACTCTGGCTGTAGAAGTCGGATCGATCTCATATTTTGGTCAATGTTAGAACACACTAAAAGAAAGAAAATGCAACAAAAGCTCATTAAAACATGCTGATGAAAAAATTAGAAAAATCGATGAAAGTTGAAAACCAAAAGTGTCTCATTGATGACTACCCTACCCTACAAACAAACCCTTTATGTTTGTACATTAAATTTTTAAATTGTTTTTTTCCAATCTAAAAATTAACCCTGAAAACATAAAATTTTAAAATGACAAAAAATGTTCTGAATGAAAATAACCCTTCTGGATTATTGCAGATTCGAAAAGAGCATCAAAGTTTCCACAAAACCCGAGCATGGGTAAATAACAAGGGAAATGCAAAATAATACCATTCAATGGTATCAATACCAAATGTTGGTTTTCGCGAGCCCTTGAAAAAATGTCTAAAGTGTAAGTTAATACCAATCTCTGGTATTATACCAAATTTTGGTATTGTTTTGTTATTGAGCAAATGTTAGGAAAATATCGAATTTTGACATACTGTTACTTACTTACATACTTAAAAACGCAAATCTACTCCAAATTAAAGCCAACTATTTTATTTTGGTCTAAAAAAGTCATTTGATGATCTTTATAAATTAGGGAATACCATACATTGGTATTGTAAAGGTATTTTAAATAAAAATATTATAAAATAAAGGTGATTCATAAAAAAAAACTATTTTAAATGATGTTTAACATTCTTAAAAGTATGCTGATACATTTGAAATTGATAAGAAAAACATTTATATATTTAGACGATTAACTTTACGACAACAATAGGTTTAACGTGAAAAAAATAAATTTTAGAATGGATTTTATTTAACATTGTGTGCCTTTTGCGTCATAATCGATAAACTCAAAAAAATAATGTCAATCTTTGTTAATTTGATGAAATAACTCTTTCAATACCAAAATGTTGGTATGCATGTGGTATTCGAACTTCGTTCTAAAATCCTTTTAATATTGAATTTGTGTTGAATCCTATTCAGTTGGAATCATGCATCCTCAAAAATCTCACGAAAAATGCCACGCTGCCTGGGCTATAGCCTTTCTCGTTCTGGTTTAGTTTGTTTCTCTTTCGTTGAATTTCCTGATATTTTTGCCTGCAGCTAAAACATGTTGATGCAGCAGCAGCTCGTTTCCAACAAGCGTTGATTGCTCAGTTGGTAAACGGGTAGCTAAAATGGTGTCTGCACCTTACCTGTCATGAGTTCGATTCCAGTATTTTCTTTACCTGATATTTTTTGGCTCTCCAAGCAAGACTTCGTTTTCCTGCCTGTTCGAAGAATTTAAATATAGCATCAAAATTCTACCCATATCTCATTGCAATCCCATTAGCCAAATTGAATTCCCGTTGTAATTCTATAGAGAATTCTCATTTTTTTTTGTCCAACGAGATTTTTATTTACCCGGAAAGTTGTAATTTGTCAGGTATTCATTTTCCCTTGGAATGGCACGTTTTGGTATTGCTTTGGTCTTCCCCATACAGTTTTTTGGTATGATTTCATGGTATTATACCATCTATTACTGGGCAACCAAGGGCACATTTTGGTATTTGTTATTATGCCAAGTAATACCAAAATATGGTATTCCCGTGTTATTTACCCCTGCTCGGGTATATGACTGATAATATGACTACTTACAACTGGTAATAGATCTTGCTTAGTTGTTGGGCAACAAAAATAATGCTATTATGGATTAACAAAATATATTTTAATTTTGGTTACCTTTTTTAACGAAAATTATTGTAATATCATTTGAAAATAAGATATCAACTCTTTCTGGCCAAGATGATGTTTTTAAAAGTTTTTTTGTTTACCGTAGCAAAATTGGATGAAAAAACTATTTGAAAGGCAGCATTTGTATATTTTCTTAATGTTGTATATTTTTTTGCAAGCAGACAAGCCATTAATTGATCATCACTTTTATTTTTGACCATTATAGTTGCCGTTCTGCAAAATTTTGTTGCAAAATTATTTTCAGAAACGGGATCAGAATAATTTTTTTGAAAATTTCCCGTTTCCCGGGAAATTTTATAACCCCGGGAAATCGGACTCTTAATGAAGGAAAAGCACCCCAACAAAAATATTTTCAACAATTATCTAATTTTGACTTTTTTGATCGGACTGAGTCCAAAACTCAAAGCTCTCAGTTTTCAATTCGCAATAATTCGAAAACTATGGGTTCAATTTTCATTGTTAAATTCGAAATGTTAAAATTAAGACCAACATTTGAAAATGTCAGAAATAAAGTATTTTACTACTTTCAATTCATTCATTCAACTTATTCAATATTATTTATTTCAAAACCCAATTTGGTTACTCAAAAAAAACCAATAAAGTTAAAGCAAATTAAGATAATATATTGAAAATAACAGATTGTATTTGTAAATACACGTAGCTATTGCTGGTTATTCAGCAATGTTCAATTAATAAGTTCTTCGAAGTGCAAAGTTACTTTCACATCCACCGGCTGCACAATAAACCGAATAATAATTTTCGAGGAAAGGCAAAAAAACCACAAAGTCCTTTTAATTTAATTAAACCCCCCTTTTCCAGCTTAACAACAATATACGCACACACATACAGCAAAAAAATAATGCTCGCACACACTTACACTCACAGCCCGGACAGAGTACCAGCCGAACGGTTTTGACATTTAATTAGCCGATCCAATTTAAGTGATGTCACCGGACACATGGCCCAAGTCTCGGTACTGCCGCACAACACCACTTCCATTTGGAACCCCCTTGTCTGATGGGCTCTGTTGTGAGCCTGTGTGTGTGTAACTCTGCTGGTGGTATTGATTTTGGAAGAGGGGAAGGTGGGTCCAGAATGCGTCCTTTTTTCATCGATATATGTACAACACACAACCATTCAGAACTAATAAAAAAGGGCTCAATGGTTAGAATGGTGTGTGGCCATACGGGGGCGCCTTTAATATACAGGAAAAGCGGTTTATTAAACTAATGCCGGCGGTGATCGGATAAAATATCAATTACTAGTAACCACTGAATAAATCATGTTCCGACCTCTTCCCTGTTGCACTGGTGGGAAACCCCGTTGCGAGTAAATAAAGCAAAAGGCAGCCCGAACGTTGTTCTAAACTAAACATAATGTATTGATGTGAACGTTCATCGGCTGATGCCGTGTTCTTGATTGTAGCAGCGATTATCTTTGCAACTTTTTATTTCAAGTGTTTGAATTATGAATGAAACATTGACTCATTTTGATACTGTGCTATATTCAGTTGAACACGGTTATATTTTTTTCAAAATTCATCGGATCATTGCTACCAAAAAATATAGAGGGAGAGGGGGTAATATGCACCCCCTAAGGACAAACTATGAATTCTCAACCATACATAATTTCTGTGCAAGAATTTTGTTAGATGTTTCTAACACAACTTTTATTCTTCTTCATCCATGTGCAAAAATTCTTCAAAGGTTTAAAATTACCAAATTCCTGAAAACATTTTTGATTCATTTCAAACAATCATGCGGGACAATATGCACCACAACATTTGGGCAAAATGCACTACAACAACGGGGCAAAATGCTTCACAAAAATAGGGCAAAATGCACCGGGTAAAAGCAGTTTTCACTAGTCACCACTAGATGACACCGCTGTTTTTACAGAGGAGCATCACAGCGGTGCATTTTGCCCCGACCACGCTTTTTGCATAAAATTCAATTAAAAATACATTTTTTAATGTTTTGGACTCATCTATCTAAAGAATAATAAAGATAATGGCAAAAACTATATAAATCAACACTTACAATATCAATAAATGCTTTTTTATATTGTCCAAAAATAATATTGAAAGTTCAATAAAAGTTAGATCAAAACACAACATTTTAAAGTTTTGCAAATAACTTTAGCTGTTTTTATTCTACGATCCTCAAACTCTTCCCAATACCGAGAAAAGCAGGGGTGCATATTACCCACTCTCCCCCTAAACCGGTAGAAAAAATGATTTCTGTTTTCACACAGTGTGTTTCCTTGGACAAACAGAACATAAAAAAAATCGTCAGGTCTGATATTTGGCACTATGACATTTTGCGGGGACCGTCGAAATATTTCGTTGAGAGCCTAGAGCACTTTTTTAAAGCTTTTTTTCGTTTTTGTAGTTTTTTTTAGAAAAGTTGCTAAACATCGATCGATTCATGTACATATTTATCAATTTCTCGTAAATATGGATTGGCCAATATTTGACCTCCGGACCAAATTTCTACCTTCCATTGAAACAACCCCATAATCAAAGCTAAAAGCCTCAATACGACCAAATAACACAGTCCAACAAGATCTTGTCTCTGAGACGAGTATATAAGAATTGCTCCAAATGGTCCCAATTTTGAGATACACTCGTTTGAAATGTTAGTTTAGGCCAAAATTAGCTACTTTGTCGACTATTTTACAAAAGAACTATTGAATAAACAAATAAACCAATACATGTGTCTTAAAGTTTACGTTTTCCCCTTTCTGAAACACCCCTGGTTTTTAAAATTTGATTATTTCTACGCATATTTATAGCAATTTTAAAATTATATTTTCAGTTGGTTCTCATTCAAATTTTTCCAACTTGCATGCAAGTCAAATTCTAATTTTAAAATGGCTATAAATATGCGTAGAAACAATCAAATTTTAAAAACCAGGGGTATTTCAGAAAGGGGAGAACGTGAACTTTAACCCTCTAACGCCCAGAGCTGTTTGCATATCGTAAAAATAGTAAATGGCTTAATTTTGGTACAATAATGCAGGAAATACTTTACTTTGACCCACAAACATCGAATTGGGGCAAAAAAGTAGAATTTGAAGTGGTGCACCAGAGCACCATCAGGAAGATGAGCAACTTTTTTTTAAACCACAAAATCTCGTTTTCTTCAAATCTATTGGTTCATTTGTTTGAAAAGCTTCGAAATGTGTTAAAAACTACTTATTCTTTGCTGTAAGACCATATTTCTGAAGTATTGACTACAAATTCTAAAATCTCTGCATTTTCAGGTTTCTTTGATTGGCTCATTCAAAACCCACAAACAACCATTTTCATGAAAAATGAGGAAAATAATAAAACTATCGGTCTAATAACAATGTTTTGTCTTGTTTATGAATAGTCAAAACGTTTATAAACTTTTGTTTTGATAAAAATAAGCTTTTTCTGTAATTTAGAAAAAAGTGCTCCTGAATATTTAGTTGCTCATATGCCTAGGTGGTGCTCTGGTGCACCAAATAAAAAAGGTTGAAAAACACTTAAAACCGGTCCAAACTCACAATGTTATTCACAGGGGTTCTTGTCCAAGGTTCAAATGATAGCAAAACATTTTTTGTTTCATAAAATTTTGTGTTTGGTAATTTTTACGGGCTTTCGAAAACAGGTCTTATTTATTTCCCTAAAATTGGCCCATTTTTGTTTACATTTCACACTGTAACTTTGCTTGTGCTTAACCAAATTTGATGAAATTTGGGGAGATGTTAGTATACATTCTACATGAACACCTGCAACTTAAAGCATCATGAAAAGTTGTGTCAGTTCCGAGATATTTGAGTTCAAAGTGTTGGTGCTCTGGAGTAACCATGGGCGGGAGAGGGTTAAGATACATGTTTTGGTTTATTTGTTTATTCAATAGTTCTTTTGTAAAATAGTCGACAAAGTAGCAAATTTTGGCATAAACTTACATTTCAAACGGGTGTATCTTGAAATTGGGACCATTTGGAGCAATTCTGGATCCGGATTCGGATTCAGCAGGCAAAAATCTACTAGGAACACATATTCTCGTCTCAGAGACAAGAAACATTTGATTTTTTGTTGAACTGTGTAATTTACCAACAAGTTCTCTAAAAAAAAGTATCAGATTAGATTCATTATAAGCACAGATATGCCCAACTTCGTAAAATAAAAAGTGAATGTCTCAATTAAGGGGTTACATACATGTAGAAAATCACAAAATTTCATATTACAGAAAATTTATTAAATATTAAATTTATTAAAAGATGATTTTCAATCACTCCTGAAATTTCCATGAAGATATTTCATGATTTAACTGAGTAAGAGCCGATTTAGGCTCAGAATTTTGCCATGCGCAAAGCCAACTGTCTAACTTTCTGAGCGTTTTTCTCTGAACACCAAGTTGATTTACGGGTGCCACGATATCTCGAGATGGGACGGACCAAATTGGTTGAAATTTTGGGTGAAGCCTCTCAAGACATATCCCGTGTGCATGACAAAGCCCGATTTTGAAATTTTGAATTATCAAAAAATACAAAAATCAAAAACTGGCAATTTTTTATATGTAAAACAGAAAAATATTTTTATCTTTTTTTTTTAACAAACTTTTTGAAAATCGGCCTTCGTCATGCACACGGAACCGCTTTAACGAGTCTTCACCAAAAAATTTTTTGAAGCTGCTAACTTCAAATAGCTATATCTCGGCAACGGTACAACCAAATGGCTTCAAATTTGTTTTGTTAGTAAATGAAAATGTATATTTTAATGCCTTGAAAACGGATTTTGAAAAAAGTTTAAGTGTGTGCTCAAACCAACCTCTGACATTTTAGCCGATTTACATGTATGTAACCCCTTAATGAATTCGACGAAGTTTTTTCCACTAGGTTCGCTGTTGTTCCAGCGGTGTTCGGAATGACAGCCCCCATAAAGTTTGAGCAGTTTTTAGGAAAAAAATGCGTTTATAATGAAAAATCTAGCATTTTCAGAAACGTGAGGTATTGCAAAGTGTGACAATTTCGCTAACGATCATAATGTGTGGTGATTTGTAGTGATTAATTGTGGCTGGCATTTTATTTAAACGATTTTTCTCAAATGATGATCGATATTTTGGATAACTTAAGTTAAATGTTGCAAAAGTTGAAAGTGATGATCAAATTTAATGTAAAAGTGTTTAAACATTACTTTTCTTCCTATTTGACCAAAATATTGACCTTCAAAAGCTTTTCGGTGATTTTTTGATTTTTTTTTTGGAAAAAATCTAATAACTGGTAATTTTATAAGAAAATTATTGTAATTATGCTGTAATATGACTCTAATAGTTGCTTCTACCAATAATACACACATAAGGAGCTTTATCAATCAATTAAATCTAATTTAAATCAATTTTTCAAAAGAGCTTTTTGGTTAATTTGAGGAAAAAAGCATGAAAAACTAACTCAGCCCATATGAATTATATATCATTCGATTCGTTAATGCGATTGTCACACTTTACAACAACTTTCACATCGATGCATATCGAGCATATTTAAATGAATTAAAAATCAAAGCACTGTCAAAGCGCTGTCATTCTGAACATCGTCGCGTAGTGCTTCTACTCGCCACCAGAATGCGTGCACGTTTCTGTAAGATCTTTCAATCTGTTGCTTTATTTTCATGAAAAATTGTAAAAAAAAAGATTTTTATTTGTTCGTTTCGGAATTTTCAGCTAGGGTTATGAGTTTTTATTGTAATTCTGAGTCTCTCAAGGCACACCGTGAATACACTCGAATACACTGCTCGAAATTGCAAAATTACATTAATTCTTTTCAGATTTAGCAATCAAATTTCGTGCATGGTTATCAGTTTGTCCCGCCCGTGTGGATCAATCGGACCGCGCACTGGACTCACAATTCAGAGATCGCCGGATCGAATCCCGCGGCGGGCGCTCTAAAATTCTTTGTGTAAACATGGGTACTCGGCGCCGTCGCTCCGTGTCATACTTTCATACTCTTAGGAGCCCATGGCGGCGAAGTCCTTGTAGATAAAAAGGAAGACACTAGTGGTTGGTACTAGCAATGGTGGCCGACAGCTATAAAGTCAACTTCGTTTTTATCAGTGATTCATCATCATCTGCATTTTCCGTGTAATAATCACACGCAAAACGAGATCCATCGGTCACCTTGAAAAAAAAAAAACAACGCAAAACAATTCACAGAGAGAGAGTTGATACATTATTCCCGTCACAACCTGTCCTCGCCCCTCAAACCAACACTGCTGGGACGACGAGAAAATTACGTGGGAGTTTGTTGCTGCGGGGAAAAGATGCTGCTCTCTATACCTGAAGTCGGATTCGTGGTGGGAAAATATGTAAATTTGTCATGCTTGTCGTTCGTTTTCGATGAGTAGGGTTAGTGAAAATTTCGAAATGAAAAAACCCGTTCGAGTGTGATATTCAATAAAAACAATGGGAGAATGCAGAAAATGTCAAGACAAACCCGGGGACCGGGCATCGGTCCGTGTATAATGTGAGAACCGACGACAATTGGCGACCTTCTTGGGTTTTATTTGAGCTGTCCCACATTGGGAATCGGAAGGATCTTCGTGTTTTTTGTATGATGTAACCTCTTAGAATTCATTACGCAGATGGTAATCATATTAAATTTTGATAAAATCCAACCAAATATTTTTTTTAATTCTTCAAAATTACGGTTGTTTTTAATATATTTGAGCAGATGTACCAGAATTGCTCTGAAGGTTAAACATTCGATCCATAGTTTGATCTCAATTACCGGCAAAACAACGCCAAAAAAGGAAGAAAAAAACAAAGAAACATCGTTAGGGGGGCACGCTCGAAATGGGTCGCAAGTTCAGTTCCATCCAATATCTGAAGCGTTTTCCAAAGTGGCCACATTTTGACTCGAAGAAGCTGTCCCCCTCCCACACCTCGGCTCCCACGGGGACCACCGTAGAGAGAGCAAGCGAATGGCATTATTATTCTAAATTTAGCTTTGCAAATAACAGTCCAGACTGTATCGTCTTCCAGTATTTTTTTTCTTGTGTCGAACATTCATGAATTCAGAGTAGTATAGATAGACAGGCCAGTTTCTGGAACGAAATGCGTCCCGCCCGGTATGTTCAGTGGGGCGATCTAAAGGGAAAATCTGTCATAATTATGAAGCTTTGCAATGGTTCAGTGAGTTTTAGCAAAGACTCGGAGGCAATCATCGGTAAGCTTGCAAATTTGTCGAATCGGCTCGGATGCTTTGTCCTTGGAGGTCAGCTTGTGAAATATCTACTATATCACTAGCGTGTACAGGGATACGAGAGCTGGGCACGCTAGTCTGTCCATTAAAATTATATATCATGAAAATTTTCACCAAAATGCACATTTTTCCTGTATTTTGAAAATGCAACGTTTCTCGAAAAAATACTCAAAATTATTGTTATTGCAATATGAGCATCAAATGGTTGGCATTTTTTCATACATTACAAATGTAAAATCATTTTTTCTGAAAACACACAAAATTTTCACAAAACCACGTATTTTCGAAAAAAATACTCAAAATTTCAGTTTTTACAATAAGGGGACAAATTATCGGGATTTTTTCATACATTTTGAATGTAATAACATCATTTTTTGGAAATACTCAAAATTTTCACAAAACTACGTATTTTTGAAAAAATACTCTAAAGTTCAATTTTTACAATATGGTTATCAAACGATTAGGATTTTTTCATACATTTCGAATGTAATAAAATTTTTTTTTGAAAACACTCAAACTTTTCACAAAACTGCGTATTTTGGAAAAAAAATATTCAAAATTTAAGTTTTTTAAATATGGGTATCAAAGGATTGGGATTTTTTCATGCATTTCGAATGTAATAACAACATTTTTTTGGAAATACTCAAAAAAAATTCAAAAACTACGTATTTTCGAAAAAATACTCAAAATTTCAGCTTTTACAGTATGGTATCAAACGAACGGGATTTTTTGATGCATTTCGAATGTAATAAAAAGATTTTTTGAAAATACTAAAAAAAAATCAAAAAATCTCGATGGTTTGATACCCATATTGTAAAAACTGAAATTTTGAGTATTTTTCAAAAAATACGTAGTTCTATGAAAATTTTCAGTATTTTCAAAAATGTTGCTATTACATTCGAAATATATGAAAAAATCCCAATCATTTGATACCCACATTGTGAAAACGGAACTTTTGAGTATTTTTTTTTTTTTGAAAATTCGTAGTTTGTTGATTTTTTTTGTATTTTCAAAAAATGTTGTTATTACATTCGAAATGTATGAAAAAAATCCTGATCCTTTGATACCCACATTGTAAAAACGAACATTTAGAGTAGTTTTGTAAAAAAAATTAGTATTTTTAAAAATGTTACTATTACATTTGAAGTGTATGAAAAAATCCTGATCGTTTGATACTCATATTGTAAAAACTGAAATTTTCATTATTTTTTTCAAACATACGTAGTTTTGTCAAAATTTTGAGTGCTTTAAAAAAATACTGATTTAACCTTCGAAATTTATGAAGAAAACTAATTATTTGATACCCATATTGCAATAACAATATATTCTTGGTTTATTTAGAGAATGAAAATGCAATTTCAAAATACAGGAAAAATACGTATTTTTGTGAAAATTTTCATGAAATTATAATTTTAATGGATAGCTGACAGCATCCCGATTCCAAAACACTATAATTTTCTTAGGTTTGCATGATTTTTCATACGATTATAGCCAATGTCTCCAATATAGCCAAAATCCCATAAGCTCTGTGCCTCGGTTATGCACGCCTCGGTTTTGCATCCCCCATATGCGGTGCTTAACCGAGGAATGTCTGTAATATTACAATCGTAAAGTTGGTAAAAAGTCAACCCTTGGCTCAAAGTCACCCCATTTCATATAAGTTTTGTGCAATCTAGTTTTCCTTGGTTCAATTGCCTTATGTAGGAGTCTTTATTAGATATTTATGTACAAACTTGTAAATTATATACTTAAGTCACTTAACTTAGGCTGTATCCGGCTAAGTCAGTCCGGTTAATCGTTTTATATCATTCTGCTACCTGTAAGAACAATTTAAAACCATGACCAGTAACAGTTAACACATTGAAACTTTTAACTTTTCCTACGCATTTTACATGCGATTTCCCCTTAATTTCTACTCAAAACACTAAAACTGACCGTATTCGAAATTTCTACCTGCAAAGATTTCGAAACTCGGCCGAAAGATGCAGAATGGTCCCAGGAACCATGTCCAATCATTGGTTTGGATAGATGTTTTTTGAAATTTTAAAGTTATCGCAACTTTTTTTTATGAAGGTTGCTTTTTTGCCGATTTCTTAATTTTACCGTTTTTGCGCGTGGAGCGTCGAAAAATCCAGTACGGTTCGACTTCGCCAATTTTTTGATGTGTTATCCGAGGAATCTGACAAAAATATTTTCAGGCTCTCTCTCTTACCAAGTAACATTTTTAAACCAACTAGCCACCCCCTAGTTTTATTAAGGTTTTATGGTAGCGTCTTGATTGCTTAAAAGTTTTATTTGGGCATTCACCGCAACCAATAAGCAAGAGCTAATTGATAGGTTCTAACAGGGTTTTAAGCCTCGGACATAACACCTTGTGACAGTAAAAGCTAAATGGCTTTCAATAAGGTTTTATGAAAGTTTTAAGAGAGTCTTGAGTACCCAATGGCAACGTCAAACCAAACGGTTTCAACGCACGCTTCTTTAAAACCAAGGGTGTTTTAGCTGTTAAGTGCCAATAGGCATGCAAAAAGCTTACTTAAAACCACAAGCTCCTGAAAAAGCTTTTAACGCGGCCAATTAGCAGTGCATAAATATGGCGCTAAATGCGTGTTCTGTTTGAATGTGATTGACCGCCATCTTGGTTGAAAAAATAGAGAACTGAGAAATTTGATTTAAATTTCACGAAAACCCTCATTTATGCTGAATTGCTGATACAATTAATATAGTGATAGATGTATAAACATATTTTGAACATTTTTTCAAAGAATTGCAATTTAATATTTGTTAACATTAAAAACTATGATTACCAAATAATGATTTTTTATGAAGCGAGTTGATTTTTTTTTGCGCTATCTCCCCTACATTTATCAATAAAATTTCAACCGCAACTGAATTTGAGCCCCGAGCAGACGGAAATAACTTGGGAAGGTCAGTTTTTGATATTGTGAGAAGATCGAAATATGTTATTGGGATGATCGGATTAGTTGTTAAAATAACAAAAATCAATAACAAAGATTTGTTCGAAGAATAACTTAAACTGTTATTATGTTGTTATTGCAATAACAAACCAATAACACAGAAGGAATCATGAAGGAATAACAATTTGTTATTTTGTGCAGAGAGGTGGAGCAGCATAATAACAAAAAATGTTATTGAACTGGTATGTCTCCATAACAAAAAAAGTTATTGTTTTGGTTTATTTGTAATTTGCAAATAAACCTGCAGTTGCCATAACTCCTCTGTGCTAGTCAGGGCTGCAGAGTCGGGTACCTCCAAGCGACTTTGAATCCATACTTTGAAGACAACTCCGACTCTGGATGCAGGATATGACGTCAACGACGACTTCAGCTCTCCAAAAATACCCGACTTCACAGATTCCGACTCCAAGTAAAAGTTGCTGAAAATTTGCTGAATCCGATGCAGTCTCCGAGGTCTCACTCCAGCTCGAACTTCAACGTCAATTCCGACTTCCTGGCTCTGTGAAAATAACAACAGTTTTTGTTATTCACACTTCAATAATTCTCAATAAATAAATCAATTCCGTTAGGGAATATAACAAAATTAAAAAAAAAATGAACTCTCAAAAGTTAATTTTATCGGATTAATTTTAGCTTGAAACTCCATTTCAAGGTGAAATAAATGACCCCGATGTAATTGGACAAAATTATTCCATAGTTCTAACCATTTTAAACAAAGTCCTTTAGGGGGTATATCAAATAATTAAAAAAATCAGCTTTCAAAATTTCAGCTTTTCAGAATAATTTTAGCTTAAGGACTCCATTTCATGGCCAAAATAATGATCCCGACGAAATTGGTCAAAATTATTCCATAGTTCTAGCCAATTTTAGCATAGTCCCTTAGGGGGGTACATCAAATAATTAAAAAAGTCAACTTTCAAAATTTCAACTTTTCAGAATAATTTTAGCTTAAGGACCCCATTTCATGGCCAAAATAATTATCCCGACGAAATTGGTCAAAATTATCCCATAGTTCTAGCCAATTTAAGCAAAGTCCTTTAGGGGGTATATCAAATAATTAAAAAATCAACTTTCAAAATTTCAACTTTTTAGAACAATTTTAGCTTAAGGACCCCATTTCATGGCCAAAATAATGACCCTGACAAAATTAAACAAAATTATCCCAAAGATCTAAACATATTTAACATAAGAAAAAATAATAACAGATTGTGTTATGGACACTTAGAAACTTTTCCATCTGTGCGATTTATGGTAAATTTATTTCTAAGTCAGTATACCGAACGAATAACAAATTTTGTTGAGTAGTGCGGTGCCTGTGTGGACGCTCAGTCCTGTTTTTTCGTGTTATTTTCCGTCTCTTTTGTGTCGCTGTTCGAGTGCAAGGGGTGATTGGTCATTATAATTAAATAATGGCATCAGTAGTGCGGTGCCTGTGTGGACGCTCAGTCCTGTTTTTTCGTGTTATTTTCCGTCTCTTTGTGTCGCTGTTCGAGTGCATGGGGTGATTGGTCATTATAATTAAATAATGGCATCAGTAGTACGGTGCCTGTGTGGACGCTCAGTCCTGTTTTTTCGTGTTATTTTCCGTCTCTTTGTGTCGCTGTTCGAGTGCATGGGGTGATTGGTCATTATAATTAAATAATGGCATCAGTAGTGCGGTGCCTGTGTGGACGCTCAGTCCTGTTTTTTCGTGTTATTTTCCGTCTCTTTTGTGTCGCTGTTCGAGTGCAAGGGGTGATTGGTCATTATAATTAAATAATGGCATCAGTAGTGCGGTGCCTGTGTGGACGCGAAGTCCTGTTTTTTCGTGTTATTTTCCGTCTCTTTTGTGTCGCTGTTCGAGTGCATGGGGTGATTGGTCATTATAATTAAATAATGGCATCAGTAGTGCGGTGCCTGTGTGGACGCTCAGTCCTGTTTTTTCGTGTTATTTTCCGTCTCTTTTGTGTCGCTGTTCGAGTGCATGGGGTGATTGGTCATTATAATTAAATAATGGCATCAGTAGTACGGTGCCTGTGTGGACGCTCAGTCCTGTTTTTTCGTGTTATTTTCCGTCTCTTTGTGTCGCTGTTCGAGTGCATGGGGTGATTGGTCATTATAATTAAATAATGGCATCAGTAGTGCGGTGCCTGTGTGGACGCTCAGTCCTGTTTTTTCGTGTTATTTTCCGTCTCTTTTGTGTCGCTGTTCGAGTGCAAGGGGTGATTGGTCATTATAATTAAATAATGGCATCAGTAGTACGGTGCCTGTGTGGACGCTCAGTCCTGTTTTTTCGTGTTATTTTCCGTCTCTTTTGTGTCGCTGTTCGAGTGCATGGGGTGATTGGTCATTATAATTAAATAATGGCATCAGTAGTGCGGTGCCTGTGTGGACGCTCAGTCCTGTTTTTTCGTGTTATTTTCCGTCTCTTTTGTGTCGCTGTTCGAGTGCAAGGGGTGATTGGTCATTATAATTAAATAATGGCATCAGTAGTGCGGTGCCTGTGTGGACGCGAAGTCCTGTTTTTTCGTGTTATTTTCCGTCTCTTTTGTGTCGCTGTTCGAGTGCAAGGGGTGATTGGTCATTATAATTAAATAATGGCATCAGTAGTACGGTGCCTGTGTGGACGCTCAGTCCTGTTTTTTCGTGTTATTTTCCGTCTCTTTTGTGTCGCTGTTCGAGTGCATGGGGTGATTGGTCATTATAATTAAATAATGGCATCAGTAGTGCGGTGCCTGTGTGGACGCTCAGTCCTGTTTTTTCGTGTTATTTTCCGTCTCTTTGTGTCGCTGTTCGAGTGCATGGGGTGATTGGTCATTATAATTAAATAATGGCATCAGTAGTGCGGTGCCTGTGTGGACGCTCAGTCCTGTTTTTTCGTGTTATTTTCCGTCTCTTTTGTGTCGCTGTTCGAGTGCAAGGGGTGATTGGTCATTATAATTAAATAATGGCATCAGTAGTGCGGTGCCTGTGTGGACGCTCAGTCCTGTTTTTTCGTGTTATTTTCCGTCTCTTTTGTGTCGCTGTTCGAGTGCAAGGGGTGATTGGTCATTATAATTAAATAATGGCATCAGTAGTGCGGTGCCTGTGTGGACGCGAAGTCCTGTTTTTTCGTGTTATTTTCCATCTCTTTTGTGTCGCTGTTCGAGTGCATGGGGTGATTGGTCATTATAATTAAATAATGGCATCAGTAGTGCGGTGCCTGTGTGGACGCTCAGTCCTGTTTTTTCGTGTTATTTTCCGTCTCTTTTGTGTCGCTGTTCGAGTGCATGGGGTGATTGGTCATTATAATTAAATAATGGCATCAGTAGTACGGTGCCTGTGTGGACGCTCAGTCCTGTTTTTTCGTGTTATTTTCCGTCTCTTTGTGTCGCTGTTCGAGTGCATGGGGTGATTGGTCATTATAATTAAATAATGGCATCAGTAGTGCGGTGCCTGTGTGGACGCTCAGTCCTGTTTTTTCGTGTTATTTTCCGTCTCTTTTGTGTCGCTGTTCGAGTGCAAGGGGTGATTGGTCATTATAATTAAATAATGGCATCAGTAGTACGGTGCCTGTGTGGACGCTCAGTCCTGTTTTTTCGTGTTATTTTCCGTCTCTTTTGTGTCGCTGTTCGAGTGCATGGGGTGATTGGTCATTATAATTAAATAATGGCATCAGTAGTGCGGTGCCTGTGTGGACGCTCAGTCCTGTTTTTTCGTGTTATTTTCCGTCTCTTTGTGTCGCTGTTCGAGTGCATGGGGTGATTGGTCATTATAATTAAATAATGGCATCAGTAGTGCGGTGCCTGTGTGGACGCTCAGTCCTGTTTTTTCGTGTTATTTTCCGTCTCTTTTGTGTCGCTGTTCGAGTGCAAGGGGTGATTGGTCATTATAATTAAATAATGGCATCAGTAGTGCGGTGCCTGTGTGGACGCGAAGTCCTGTTTTTTCGTGTTATTTTCCATCTCTTTTGTGTCGCTGTTCGAGTGCATGGGGTGATTGGTCATTATAATTAAATAATGGCATCAGTAGTGCGGTGCCTGTGTGGACGCTCAGTCCTGTTTTTTCGTGTTATTTTCCGTCTCTTTTGTGTCGCTGTTCGAGTGCATGGGGTGATTGGTCATTATAATTAAATAATGGCATCAGTAGTACGGTGCCTGTGTGGACGCTCAGTCCTGTTTTTTCGTGTTATTTTCCGTCTCTTTTGTGTCGCTGTTCGAGTGCATGGGGTGATTGGTCATTATAATTAAATAATGGCATCAGTAGTGCGGTGCCTGTGTGGACGCTCAGTCCTGTTTTTTCGTGTTATTTTCCGTCTCTTTTGTGTCGCTGTTCGAGTGCAGAGTGCATTATTGGCAAAGGGAGCGCGTGGTCGTAAAAAATATTCGGAGTGAAAAGTGATTTTTTTTTGTGTGCCTTTTGTTTCGCATTTTTATCGTGTATTGTGTGCTGCGAGGAGAAGATTACCCTCTGAAAATGCAGCGTCATCAGTGCATAATTGGCAAAGGGAGCGCGTGGTCGTAAAAATATGCGGAGTGAAAAGTGATTTCTTTTGTGATTTTCAAAGCCCTTCCTATATCATCGTTGATCGGAAGGCACGGCGTCGGGTGGATTGTGCTTAAATTTTTCGAATAAGGTTTATTTTTTTTTGCGGTGAAAAAGCCAATTCTATATAATGAACGTAATACGCACTGACAATTTGGATCGTTGAGTTAATAGTGGAGCAAAATAACTGTGTGTGAGTGATTTTGTGTGTTAACCAGAAAGACCTTCCCATAGCATCGTTGCTCGGAAGGCTCGCCGACGGATCTGTTATGAAAGTCCTCCCCATAGCGTCGTAGCTCGGGAGGCATCGAAAAGCCAATACCTTATCCCACTAACCCAAAAAAAATTTAATCACGTGATGCTTGAAGGAGATGCTGTGGATTCAACGGTCTCAAGCGGTATCAACAAGTATAAAGCGAAAAACTATGTGCTTGATGAGTCTGCAACTTCAACTATCGGACTAACATTCCTCCCTTTCGTTGAACTGCAGGCTTCTTGGGAGGGCGCCGGTATTGACTAATAAAGTCGGGGTCTTCAGGGGTTAAACAGTGAACGGGTGGTTGGCTCCCACTGATCATTTTTGATTCATTGTTTAACTTCAGCTGATCTGTCAATAACGGAGTAGCAGCTCATTGGCAGTCAACCATGCTCATGCTCATGCTCATGCTCAAGTCAGTATACCGAACGAATAACAAATTTTGTTATTAGGAGAGTTTTTGAAATGTATAACATTTCCTCTTATTAGCGTGTTATTAAACATGTTCAATATAATATCACTTCAATACCAAATTTTGTTATTTATCAGAAACTGTTATTAATTTTTCTTCATGAAGTTGAATTTGAGGATAAAATAATAACACTTTTTGTTATTTTAACAGGATTTGTTATTGATATATTATTAATTTTGTTATTACCGTCTGCCCGGGCCACCAATTGCGAGAATTAATCTTTCAAATTATTTTGATTACCTCCAATATCTATTATTTATTGTCGCCTTTTTTGCTAACCATCTCCATTCTATGTTTAGCCAAAATAAAACCTTTTTGGCATAAGACGTTTGAAGACGTATGAAAAGTCAGTTTTCCTTAACTTCTGACTAGGTTTTAACAAAGGTTTTATCAAGGTTTTGAGGATGTTGTTAGGATTCAGTTGTAAAGCATTGAACTCCTATGTAGGTTTTATAAATAGGCCGTCACAACCTTTTGTGCAGGTCTTTTTGGGTTTTAAGTGAGGTTTATCTGGGTTCTGGGGAGGCTGTTAGGACTTAGTGGTTTCGATGTTGGTTTTGGTGGGTAGATATTATAACGGTTGTGACAGCTTTGATAAAGCATAAAATTTCACTTGGGATAATCTCCTTTCATTTGCGTCCGCTAAAATCTGTTGAAACGACACGGAGTTATGATTTAAAAAAAATGTGTTTTTTTTTTGCGAGAATTGGCCATATTTGGGACCACCCTAGCACGGTGCAGGTCCTCCTTACGGCCAAACAAAAAAAACTAAAATAGAAGTTTTATTATTTCGTTTTATTACCCTCAGACAAATTTTGAGCCCCACCGAAGAACTTTTTTTTCGGTTTGGAAAAACAGCAATAATTTGGCAAAAAACCTGAAATTCCGGGGTCCCAGGAAATAGCGAAAATCAACTCTCGATACCCGGAAAATTGGAAATCTCGAGAATCGCCACCCTAATGTCTTTGAAAAGTAAAGAGTCAATTCACTAAAAAATGAATGGAAGAGATAATAGTCTTGTCAAAAATAATATTTCCATCATCTTGTTATGCGTCAAAAATGTTGGAAAAAGAATTGGTGGACAAGTCTTAAATAGCCGGTTTCTAGATACATAGCAAAAAATCTTAAACCTATCAAAATCACCCCATTATACGGTGATTGATGTTCCCAGGCGAAACAATAGCCCTTATCTGACGGTTGACTTCCCGCAGAATTGTGCTACGCTCGACGCTTTTGTTCTGACAGCTAAAGTTGTCCTTCCGAAAACGACGACGATTTCCACTTTAGCCGTCAACAGCTCCTCTGATGAGTGCATCCGCGACAGCAGCACTACCTCACTGTATCGACCTGTCAGCCGCTCTAAAGTTTTCCCGGCATCAGTTTCAATTCCATTACGGCCACTTCATTGCTACAAATTAAATACAGCACACTATCGCACTCTGTGTGTGTGTGTATAGGATTCACCAGTCAGAACCACAAAGCCCGCCGGCTGTCGTTTGATATTTTCATAACCTGCAACTCTCGGGCACAGTACAGCCAGGCAACACACAAAGTTGTGACTGTCGACGGAGATGAGATAGCTCGGGAAGCTTCCCGTTCAAACAGTATTCCCAACCGGCAACCTACCCTCCAAACCATCATGGAGTCGAAACTGTCAACAGAGCTGTCAGCAGAATTGAGATGCCGACGGATGAAAAAATATATATATGTAGAGTGGAGCGTATGTGGTCTGTCTCTCTGAGTCTGATAAAAAAAACTTAAAACAGCATTAAAAAATTGCTTCATCCAAACAAATTTCAAAGAAGCTATTCTTAATTGTTTGATAAGAGCTTAAAAATGTTATGAAGATAACTTTCAAATTAAACTAAACATCTTTTTTACTGTGCAAACCCACAAAAGAAGGATCATATCTGCCTACAGAAATGCAGTTTCACAGTCTTTCATTGATTCGATTCGCCTCGGATACTGGCTAGTGACTATAGATTAAACTTTGCATCGGGCATCGTCATCATCGATATCTTTGGGACCGTTAGATTATTGAAAAAAACGAAGTTTACTTTAAAGCTGTCGGCCACCATTGCTAGTACCAACCACTAGTGTCATCCTTTTTATCTACAAGGACTTCGTCGCCCTGGGCTCCTAAGTGTATGAAAGTATGGCACACAAAGAATTTTAGAGCGCCCGCCGCGGGATTCGAACCGGCGACCTCTGGATTGTGAATCAAGTGCGCGGTCCGATTGATCTAACGGGTGGGACTACGTTAGATTATTACGATACACAATATTTCACAATGATTCTGGGTTCGATTCCCATCTGCTGCAACCTTCCATCGGATGAGGAAGTAAAATGTCGGTCCCGGCCTTGGTTGTTAGGCCGTTAAGTCATTCCAGGTGTAGGAATCGTTTCCATGCCATAAGTACAAACAACACACCAAACCAAGCCTACTCCGGTGGAATCGCTGGCGGCGGTTGGACTCACAATCCGAAGGTCGTCAGTTCAAACACTGGGGTGGAAGGTTTCTGGAGTAAAAAGAGGTTTGGGTGCCCTCCCCATTCAAGCCTTCGGACTCCTAGGTTCGAGCAGAAACTTGCAATAGAGACCACAAAAGACCCGGGGGTCGTTAATGTGGATGGTTTAATTTTTTTTGAATATTTCGCAACTTTTGATACCCATTTTCCAACGTAACTAAATTAGACAAAAACAACCTAACTGAGTTAAGTAATGTTTGAATGAACCTTTATGCAAAATGCATTGGATTTTTTTTTAACCGAAATGTGGTCTTCGTTTCATAAAGAAATTTGATAAAATCGACATAATGCTATATTATTTTATATTATTTGTATGACAAAATGATACGAAATACTGCGTAAATCGTGGATGGCACACAAAAGAAGAAATAAAACGTACGTTTAAAAACAAAAATAAACATGTTTTCTAGATTGTGTATTACCCTACACAGTAAAAAATTTGGATGGTGTATAATTGTCTCTTTTATGGTGAGCAGTTCTCTCAGATTTCAGTCATTCGATTTTTTTTTTGTTTTTTTTTAATCCGACTGAAACTTTTTTGGTGCCTTCGGTATGCCTAAGGCTACCAACTCTTGCTGAACAAAAATCCGTACACTTTGCCGATATGACACCATGGTGTAACAAAAACTGTCAATGAATTATTTAGATAAATTAAATTTAATTCAATTCAATTCAATTCAGTTTATTTCTTTAGTTTATCGACTAACAGTAGTTTTGTAAGTGCAGTACAGAGTTTTGGGGGATCCTTTCAGCTGTGTATGAAGCATTTATCACAATGGATACAAATAAAGTTGGTTGTAAAGGAAACAGAAAACATGAAAACAACTCGCAAATAACCTGTCACTATTGCTGGCATAGAAGGGGGATAGGAGGAGGAAAAGGGTTTCTTAAAAACTAGATCACAGTATCACGGCACCAAACTCGATATCAGAGCGTTCTCCGACATCGTGCAACTAGTCCTAAATCGTTGTAGCAGCTTGCTGGTCCAGGTTTCCAGCGATTCCGTGTTGGCCGCCTCCTCGAGCTCGTCCGTCGGGAAATTAAACGGCAAGTCCAGTATCATTTTCAGGATCTTGTTTTGGCGCGTCTGCAGCTTTTTGCGGCGGGTTGAAGCACAGCTGTGCCAGGCTGGGAATCCGTGCGTGAGCGTCGGACGGAAGATGAGCTTGTAGAGCAGAAGTTTGTTGGCGTTTGGCGTTTGTTGTCAATGAATTATTTAGATAAATTAAATTTAATAAATTTGAGAATTAAAAACATAAAACTGTGTCGTTTTTACAGCTAACAAATTTCACAAAATGCTATCAGAGTGCTTATGACTTGCACGTTTAAAAGTATTCATAAAATAAACCGTGATTTGAATCAAATCATTATGTTCTTCAATTTTTTTTTGTTAAGCGTTTGAAAGTTTACGAAATGTCAAGTTTGCTTTTACGAATGATATCGTTCTCAGTGTTTCACGAACACTTTTCCAGAGTTTTTTTTTTCATTGAAAAGGTCCTATACTGCCGCTCTAATCGTGTCCGTCCCATAGGTAAAAACAGCAAGCCGAGAAAAACGCGTGTCAAAGTTGTCCCGCCCATAAGGCTACGTGTTAGAATTTCACGAAAAAAAGGATTTTCTCCGGCTTTCTAGAACAAAGTACTACATTTTATTGGTTTTTCTGATAGTTTACATGATTTTGAACCAAACTGCATCATTTCCTCAAAATTGACGAAATTACATATGGGACGGACTAGCTTCGAGCGGCAGTATAACATGTGAAACACAACAGTTTATAGGACCTTTAAAAAAACTCTAAATTTGTTAATTCAAATGTTCAAATGTTTTCACATGTTTTCGAAAGCCTTTGAAAATGGATAAATATATTTAGTAAGGAATTTCTAAAAGAACAATTCTGGAGTTATTTTAAAAGGTCCTATCAACATATGAAAGACAATAGTTCAAAAACTCTAGAATTATTGATAATCAAGTTTGAATTGAGGAAACCCCGGAAAACTCTCCCTTTTTAAATCAAACTCACAGAAAAATAAAAATTTCTAGTTAACAAAAGCTTGGACTAAATTAAAAAAAGCAATAATTCAATGATTAAAAAGTTGTTAAAATTCCTTACAAATTGGTATTATGCGTAACATTCCCTACAAAAATTCCGGCCTGTTAAAAACGTACGTAGGGGAGAGTGGGGAGACTTGATCCCCTTTTTTTGTATCGCACATAACTCTGTCAATTTCTCACAAAACCATGATCTTTTTGCATGAATTGAAAGCTTAAACATTCAACTATGTTTGGCTGATAAGGGTATTTCATCAGATAAACTCTTAGAATAATGCCAAGCGTTTTAAAAAAATATTTTAAACCGGCATTTTCAAAATGTTGGGGGTAATTTGATCCCCCTTTCAACATTTTGAAGAAATCTTAAGCAAAATGTTTCTTATTAATACAAACTTTTAATTTTCTATAAGATACAGCAATTTCACATTGAACCTGTACGTTTGTGTTCAAAATATAACAAGTTTAGCATGTAAAATATTTAAAAACCTAAAATTTTCTTTTTTAGACCAAAATTGAGCATGTTTACAAAAGCTGGTAATTTTTGTTTACAATACTTTTGAAAAATGGTTCAAACTGCAGTAAGTAATGTACAACTATACTAAAGGAAACTATGTACGAAAACCCAGCCCAATTATTTAATCTTGAGGCTGATTCCAGTGAATGTAAAAATGCAGGGAACAAGTCTCCCTAAACGCACTTTTTTAAACAATTGATTGTAAAAATAGTATGACGATAAATTTAACGTAAAATGCATAAGGATTTTGGAGTTGATATGTTTATCAAACAATTCATGTATAAAAAATATTTTTTTGAATAATTTTTGAGTGTTTTCTATACTTATCAAAACAAAGATAAAAGATCTCTTGGAAGTTTTTTGCAGCACTTCTTCGAAAAATGTGTGTAACTCAATCTAAACATTTTTTATTTTTTTTCTTTGTTTTCTACAATGAGTTTTAGTCAATTTCGCACAACTTTCTAGAACAAAGCTAATTATTTTACCCACATGCTGACGAGATACAGGCTTGGGATCAAGTCTCCCCGGGGATCAAGTCTCCCCACTCTCCCCTATGGTAAGGAAAAAATCCGTACAGTTGGTAGCCTTAGCGTATGCCCATTGGGCCAAACATTCAATATTACGCCCATTTGAAATGTTAGTCTTGATTTTAATGTTTTGAAGTATTTTTTTCGAAAAGATCGGAAAATTTCACGAATGTTTCATATTTTAACATTGTAAATCGGACCTATAGTTGCTGAGATATCGACATTAGAAAATGGTGGGTTGTTTGGGTGAGACTTACAAAACATCAATTTTCCTGTTTTTTAACATTTGCATGGCAATATCTCAGCAACTATGGGTCGTATCAACAAAGTCCGAAAAAGCAAAATGTAGAGAATTTTCTCAGCTTTTCAAAAGTATTTTTTTCAAAGGTGGGCAAACATGGGCACCAATTTAAAAAAATGAAAAACTGCGACTATTTTCAAAAAAGTTACCTAAAAATGGCTATAACTTGAAAACGGTGCAAAAATACACTTAAGTACTTTTTGATTGCAAATTCCATTTTACATCGAAAAATGAAGTTGAAAAATTTTTGCGACCAATATTTCGATTTTTTGAAAAAATCTGTATTGATTCAAAAAATCATAACTCGGTCAAAGATTTTTTGCCCATTCTGGAAATTTCTAAAAAGTTGGCATTTTATGTCCTCTAAAACATACATACATGTTTTTTTTTGCAAATCAAGTTGTAATGACAAAAAGTGAAATTAAAAATCACCAATTTTTTTTTACCGTGTATCATTTTTTTTCAGTGTAGTCTATATCCATACCTACAACTTTGCCGAAGACACCAAATCGATCAGAAAATTCCATCAAAAGATACAGAATTTTGAATTTTCACATATCAATTTTGTATGGACAGCTGCCAAATTTGTATGGAAAATTATATGGACAAACTAATGATGCAAAATGGCTTTTTTGGGCATACCGAAGGCACCAAAAAAGTTTCAGCCGGATTAAAAAATACAAAAATTAAAATTAAAGAAAAAAAGACCGATTCCGTAGAGAACTGCTCTGCTCTAAATGATTGATGCCGATGAGCTCAAGACGCGGCCGCTCGCCTGTGCTTTGAATTGTCAAGCAAAAAAGCCTCTCCGACCACGATTGTTGAGGCTTGTGAACTTTAGCGGGACTGATTAATATATTAACTCAAAACAAACAAGAAAATTGAAAGCATTTTCAGTAGGATTGTATTGCGATTTGTATGGAGGCAAGGATTTTAGGACAAAAAATAGGTATTCGGACTCACGAATTGTGTTAAATGTAAAATTTTTTGAATGGCTAAATTAGATTTTTATGGAGAATAAAATATCAATTCAACAAGGAGAACTGTCTAAACATTACTGCACGGAGAAAAAAAGAGTTCCGAAAATCGTGAACATGCGTTCATGAAAATGGAAATCCCGAACAAAGTGTTCAAATTGCATGGTACGTTTTCCAAAAACGTGAATTATGAACATTTTGTTCGTGGTTCCATTTTTCATGAACTCATGTTCACGATTTTGGGAACTCTTTTTTCACCGTCAAATGGGGTGTAAACGGAACAATACTTTACCCCACGTTCCGGTCATTAGTGACAAAAGCCCTACAAATAATATCCGTTTATTTGGCTCGCGGTTCCCGTCAGTGAGTTATGCAACTCGACTTGTCCATCTCTCTACCTTCCACTACTCTCATTACGGACATAGCCCGTCCGTTCGTCCATCCATCAATCGCCATTCTCCGATGGCCATTGATAACTCCACGCGGCTTACACAAATTGGATATTCTATAATGGTATATAGTTGCTCGTCGTGGGACGAGAATGCATTAGCCTCAGCACAAAAAAGGAGGACAAACGTGTAAGTGCTGCCACCTGGAGGGCAAAAACCCCCACACCAAAAACTTCACCCAGTCAGACATGACCGAGTACGGCTACACTCACTGTGGGGACGGGGGGTCAAGAAGTGCAAAAAAGAACTCCCAAAGCATAATACAAAATCAATAAACATAAAGCACAGTGGAGCGCAATGAGTGCAAGTCGTTTCTTTATGTTTTGTTGATTTCTTTCATTTTCCCCCGATTCATAAGCTACGACCCCGCGTTCCACTAGCAATGGTTGTGTGGCTTGAATCAACGGCGGGGAGCCCACAAATAGTGTGTCACACACTCACTGGCACTGTCATAAGGATAAGAGCCCGCTTGTGGTGAGTGTGTTGACACATAGTCGGCGGCGACGACCCAACCAACCCAACAACAACAGTCAACGTACCTGTTACGGATGAGACGTCGTCGTCTGGTGATGAGTCCTCCCCCTCACTGTGGCCTGCTAGGCTCTCTCTCTCCCTCACACTTCCTGTTCCTGTTTCCCTTTCTCTCACCACACTCTCACTGAACTGTTTCGCTACATTTGTTGTCACTACGGATGTTGTTGTGCTAGTGTTTTGGGTTGTTACCGATTTTCCACAAACACAAACACACAACACGATCGACTCAGCTGTCAAACTGCGATGAAGCGGAGAGGCTGTTCGGTGATGACGTCGACACTGTCGGTTTCTTCCGGAAAGATTTTTTTCCGTGCTTGCACTTTTGAAGTTTTATAGCTGTTTTTTTTTCTTCTTCTTCGTCACCTTGTTCACTTCTTCGAGTTGTTCTTCCTTATGCTACACGTCACGTCAACGAATGAAAGAGAGTGGAAATTCATTGAATTACAAATTTTCATTGCACTAATACTACTGTGCGAGTGGTGTGCGTCAGTGTATGTGCGTCCGAGTATGTCGGAGTAGCCACAAAGGATGGGCGTGCTAGGGTTTCCCGAAAGGAGTGATTTCTTGCAAAACTTGAAACATCATGCGCCTCCATTAAATTGTACTAAGTCAACATACTTCTTTATCATGAGTGAGACTTGTTGTTTTCTTTCAAAATTGCTTTTCAACAGGGTGTAACTCATTCGCATTTTTAAGGAGACACAATAAGCATTATCCGCATTATTAAAATTTTATGGAGACGCATGATGTTTTACGTTTTGGTTTTGGGCACAGTCAACTGAGGTGAATAAAAGGCGACTAAGAGGGCTATTACAAACAAACATGGTGGATTGTAGAATAACAATGCGATAGTTTCAATTAGAGCAGATTTAGAGAACAGCATCAAAATATACATTTTGAATTATACCCATATAAAGTCATTTTTTCAGATTTTCCCAAACCAATTCCACGATATATCGTTAACATTTACTGGTTTGCGGTGGATAACAATGAGAAGGCTGTTAACAGAAATAGAAAGCTTCTGGGATATGTTGATGCTGCTTTAGAATTTTGAAAAAAAAAAACGTTGTCAAGGTTTCAGATAAATATGTGGTTATACAATGCCTAAGCAAAATATATTTCATGTTTTTGTTTTCCCGCCTCCTTCAAACATTTTCCGGAGCAAAAAAAATATTGTAGAAAACATGTAAACTATTTTCGATACTTTTTATCCTGAAATTCAAATTCAGACTTTGCTTTTTGCCACTCGAAAATTGAATTTGTCACTCGAAAATTTAACTTCTTAAATATACCTTCTAGATATACCTTCACATCTGTGGGGATGTGTGTAGACATAATTTTTTTTCCACACGATTTTCTCAGAACTGGCTGAACCGATTTTGGCCGGGTCAGCATCATTCGATTCGTTTTGGGGTCCCATAAGACCCTATTAAAATTTATTCTGTTTAGTAAAGTATTCAAAAAGTTATGCTAAGAAAAAGATATTTGTATCTACAAAAAAGGGTGATTTTTTGCATAACCTCAAAAGGCCGGGTCTTTTTGTTTACGTGCGAGAGTCGCGCCAGATGCGAAACGCCCGGTTGCCACATTGCTTCAAATGAGAGTCTGCATGTTTTCTGGAAAAGTCTGTATCAGGTATATATTTTTTCATAAACTTATTTTCATTATTACTTTGTAAATATGAGGAAGGCACCAACCACCAAATGGTGGATTAAGAAACGTTTTTCAGTTAAAACGCCCAGTCGTCACGAGATACAGGGTGGCCAATCAAATCCTACTTTCGAATTTCCGTATTTTCTAGAACCTCTAATAAAAGGATTTTTTACCCAAAACTTGATAGTCAATCGAAAACTGTTCATGAAAAAAATCTTTCTCGCCAATCGAACAATGTTTTAATAGTAGTTATGCAACAAGTTGCTACAAGAGGTTTTTTTCAGTACGAGTCGTACATTTATCCAACGAGGTTCACAGAGTTGGATAAATACGAAGAGTGCTGAAAAAATCAAGTTTTGCAACGAGTTCCATACAACATTTTTTGCAATTCCAAAAAACACGCTGAGTGAAATTTTAAGTTAAATTTTCATGTATTTTGTCAATAAATCGTTTAAATCTAAAAAAAAAACAGAAAAGTGTTACTTTTCGAAACAAGTGCTGAAAAGTTCAACATTTGAGTGCTGAAAAGTAGAACTTTTCAGCAATTATTTTGAAAAGTGTTGCTATTCGATTCTGTTATTTTTGGTACAGAAAAGTAGGCTATTTCGTCGTTCAAGAATGACAGGAAAAGTGAGTAGTTTCACGACGGAATTGCAAAAAGTATTTTTTTAAACGAGCTATTGGCAAAAAGCTGAAAAGTAAAAAAAATCTTAAAAATTTATAAAATTTCATGTTTTGCTTATAAAGTTTACGAACATAAATATTTTGTTCCCTGATGGCAAAAGTTAAAAATGATCAAGTCTGAAATTGTATTCTAATTATGTTTTAAGTTTTAATTATTTCAACAAACATTTAAATTTTGAGAATTTATAAACAAATTATTTTATATTTATACAGCAATTCCATTTGAAAAGAGCCTAAACCGAAAAAAAAGTTCTCCGATCGGGCTCAAAATTTTTCTGGGGGTTCCTTGGCCAAAATAATTAGACCCGTATTTTTTTTTTGTTTGGCCATTAGGGTGACCTACATCGTGCTAGGGTGGTTCGAAAAATGGCAATTTTTGTCATTTTTCGCAAAAACCACTTTTTTTTGAAAAATCATATCTCCGCGCCATTTTATCCGATTTTAGCTGTCTTAGACGCAAAAGAAAGGTGATGAGTTTGGCTATTTGAAAAAAATAGTAAGAAGTTCCAAAAATCTAGCTTAACTATTGAAAAAGTCGTATGAAAACTTAAAATGGCGTTTTGACCGTGTCTGGACCAAAGAGCCTATGTCTGAAAATATTTTTATCGGATTCCTCGGAAAATTTCACAAATATTTTCAAAAATTGGCGATGTCGAACCGTACGTTTCCGAGATATGATTTTTTGAAAAAAAAAACTACGTTTTTTGACGCGCCGCGCGCAAAAACAGGAAAATGACGAAATCGGCAAAAAATCATTTTTTTCACTAAAACTGCGATAACATAAAAATTTCAGCGATGACCTATACATGTCTGGGTACCAAAAGTTGCGTCTTTCAATTACGAACATTTTGATACCCAGACATGTATAGGTCATCGGTGATTTTTTTTAGTTATCGCAGTTTTAGTGAAAAAAGTTGAATTTTTGCCGATTTCGTCATTTTCCTGTTTTTACGTGCGGCGTGTCGAAAAACTCAGTTTTTATTTTCAAAAAATCATATCTTGGAAACGTACGGTTCGACATCGCCAATTTTTTGATATGTTATGTGAAATTGTTCGAGTAATCCGATAAAAATATTTTCAGACATAGGCTCTTTGGTCCAGACACGGTCAAAACGCCATTTTAAGTTTTCATACGACTTTTTCAATAGGTAAGCTAGATTTTTGGAACTTCTTACTATTTTTCTCAAATAGCCAAACTCATCACCTTTCTTTGGCGTCTAAGACAGCTAAAATCGGATGAAATGGCGCGGAGATAAAAAGTGCCATTTTTCGAACCACCCTAGCACGATGTAGGTCACCCTAATGGCCAAACAAAAAAATATGGGTCTAATTATTTTGGCCAAGGAACCCCCATACAAATTTTGAGCCCGATCGGAGAACTTTTTTTTCGGTTTAGGCTCTTTTCAAATGAAATTGCTGTATAATTAGTTTCCTTTTGAATTTTGTAAACTTCAATAATGATAATGATAATGAAAACCTGAACCCCTGAACCAGAGCTTTTTGTCACCCAATCCCCTTTCTCCTTTGAAATCGTCTTGAAACGTTAGGAGGCAAAAACATATTTTTTCAAAAAATTTCAAAATTTTACGGAATTTTTTAAGTGCAATCAACTTTATTCAGCTTAAAATGCATCGCTCTGCGTTTAAAATCACTCCTAGTATGTTCGGGTTTATTAAAAAAATAGAATTTTAGTAAATTTTCGATGAACATAGGGGAGAGTGGGGAGACTTGATCCCCTTTTTTTGTATCGCACATAATTCTGTCAATTTCTCACAAAGCTATGAACTTTTTGCATGAATTGAAAGCTTAGACATTCAACTATGTTTGCCCCCCCCCCCCCCCCCCCCCTCGGCTACAGTGGAGGAACTAAAACATTTTAAAATATTCGCAATTGAACTTTAAATTGTACAAAATATAACAAATTATTAATTAAACTAAAAAGTAATTTTTGAACAAGTATGCTTGTATCACAAATTTCCTACTTTTTCACAATTTTATGAGGATTTTGACGAATTCCCGCCTTTTGCTCGACTTTACCGATTTTCCTTGAGTGGTCACCCTGCGAGATATCAAAAAATGGATCTCGAATTTTTGATCAGGCAGAGGTCATGTAAATTTTTGGCGATGCAAAACTAATCACTTGTTTGTGTTAGAGTTAGTAGTTAGAGTTATCATGAGGAGGTTAAAACTTTGAAATACCAATAAACCTGTTAACAGTTTAGAACATATCAATAAAATCATGAAATAAACTTTAAAAAATATTATTGTCAAAGAGTTTACAACAGCCATCAACAACATGAGATATAATAAATAACATTTTTCTAATGTTTTTAAAGATTTCAATGAAAACAAGAAATCATTTCTAATTGCATTTGGAATAACATTTACCAATCTTCGTTTTCTTGAATTGCTTGAAACTTATAAAAATGCTCAAATAATTTAGATCAAAAACCATATGGTTTTGCATAACCTATTTATGGATCAAATAACTAAATCTCCTGAAAAAAAAACAAAAACAAAAAAAAAACAATGAAACAGGTAAACATTACAAAAAAAAATACACATTTCGAGGACATCCTAACTCAAAACCATGGAAAATTCAATCCACGAACACGACTTCAATTCCGCGTCGCCACCTGAATACAAATACAGCACTCTTCAACGAACTCCAACCCATACAAACAACCATCGTCGTCGCCAGGACGAAGCGGTGGCTCCTGTAGCGACGTCGTCGTTTTTCCGACTTTTCCGACACACACACACACTTGCACCTACCCCGCACACTTTTGACGTTCCCTCAAAGTGACAAAACCGAGCCGAGATATCATGTATTACATCAAAATTTTCACTTTTCTTTTGTCTTCAAGGGGTTTGGGGGGTTCGATTTTCGGTCTCATGTTTCACAAACGCCCCCCTTGCCGGTGGAAATTTACAAAATTTGCCTTTTCACTAAAATACGTTGAACGAAAATAAAATACGAGACTCAATCAATTGGACTAAATGGTGTTTTCTCGTTCGAAATTAATCTAGCTTCCCCCTGTCGGAGTCGGTGGTTTGGGGACATTCCACAAGTTTCCACGATGACATGAATAAATTTTCACGACACACACAATCGACACACTGAATCGAGAAAAAAATAAACACAAAGGAAAATAACCCAACAAACAAAACACAATTTTTCCAACAGCTCATCAAACCTATTTGTTCGTGTGTGTTTGTCTATTTCACGGTAAAATGTAAATTATGTTCTCCCCCACACTTCACCCCCCACCAGGTGAAAAAGACATGTTCCGACCTTGTCCCGGCACACACCCCTTACCCCTCACGAGAAGAAAAAGGAAAACGTTTTCCCGGTGGAACTGCCTCCCAAACGATGAAAGTGTCCTTAGTGATAGTGCGCCGCAGGCTTTCACTTGACTTGGCATAAATTAACACACACTCACAAACGCTGTTAAAAAAATGGCACTAAAACTAAAACAAAAAAAAACATAAAGAAAATCGCGCGCGCCCGTCCACTTCTCGGAACAATCAGTAAAAATCGAGTTTTTCTTACACTCTTACCCGAGTTTTGACAAAGAACGAACGACGAAAACCATCGACTCGAGCTGTGAACGGCCAAACACGAACTGAGCTGTCTTTCTCCAGAGATTTTTCACTAGAATGAAATCGGGCACGGTGTGTCTGTGTGTGGGAACTGTGGTCACACACTTTGATAACTTTGCGTTGTGGGGAGAGAGTGAGCGCGAAATTGAAGAGTGTGGAGCAGGAGAAAGAGAGAGTTAAGTAGTGCAAACATAATGAGTGTAGGGGAGAGATGGATTTTTTTGAAGAAACAAAAAACTAATTACCTACAATATGAATAACAAAAAAATAATAAAGGCCACCAGATTTCGATTTTCAATTTCCCGGTTTTTTCCCGAGACCAGAAGGAATTTTCCGGAATGTTTTTAAACCAAATTACAATGTTTTTTTTAGGCTAACGTTGGTATCAACATACTTTTGGAACGCATACATTTGGTTCAAAGTTTGAGTTCCTCAAGAAAGCTTTCAAATATCTTGAGTACAAAGTAAGTAAGTTGAAAACGAAGCCGTTTTTATCTGTTTCCAATCCAAATCTCTAATTTTTCTAATGATTGGGATTTTTCATCATCATGTTCTATAGATTTTACAAACTAAAAATAAAAAAAAATCTTTTTTATTTTTTAGAATAACATAAATTATTATTAGAAAGCAGGAAATGGCATTTACAATTTATTAATTTAGTAGAAAAGATTTGCAAAAATACATTGTTATCAACATTTATATAAATGCTCGTAAAGTTTCTTTGAAAAAAGGTTTTGTGTATTCAAGAAGAACGATTCTTCCAAAAATGATCAATTTCTGTGAAATAATTATTATTTTTTGGTGAGTACTTTTTTTTTTAACCAAAAAAGTCTTTTTGAATCATTAGTCCAAACAAAAATGTATACACTTTGGCAGCAGTGCAGGAAAGTTCCATACAAATGTAAAAAAAATCGGTATCTTGACACTTTTTTTTATCGATTAAGTATCTTCGGTAAGTTGATTGATGGGATAAATTTTCGAAAATAATTTTAATTTAGAAAAACTGTCTGAAAACCCCAAAACACAAAATGGTAAAAAATCATAAAAAATGATCGAGTTGCGATTTTTTCAACACATAAGGCTGGTACAAATTTTATTTAAAGTTTTTGTCCCTCCCTTCAAAGTTGCCCCGAAAAATCAGGGGGCAAAATTTTTTTTCATAGAACATCTAAATTTCAATCGAAAATTGAGTGCAATCAGCTGAAATCTCTTTAAAATACATTCCCCTGCGTTTGGAATCATTTTTAAGCATGTTTGGGTTGATTTAATAATCTTTTGATTTTTTTTTTTAATTTTCGGTCTTTAATATCGCAAAAAGTTTTTTTCCGTACATTTTTTGAAGACTAATGATTGCAAAACAACTGAACTAGTGTAAAATACATTTTTAAACACTTTTTGCATTCAAATGTTGAGGCTATGGCTTGTTCTTTTTTTTATATATATATACAGCAATTCCCCACGAAAACAGCATGGAAAAAAAACAAAAGTGATCGGATCGAGTTCAAAAATTTTCTGGGGGTTCCCTGGCCGAAATAATTAGACCCGTATTTTTTTGTTTGGCCATTAGGGTGACCTATGTCGTGTTAGGGTGGTCTGAAAAATGGCAATTTTCGTCGATTTTCGCAAAAACCACTTTTTTCGAAAAATCATAGCTCCTCGACATTTCAACCGATTTCAACTATCTTACACGCAAATGAAAGGTGATAAGTTGGCCTTTCAATGAAAAATAGTAAAAAGTTTGGAAAATCTAGCCTAACATATGAAAATTGCGTATGAAACTTTAAAATGCCGTTTTGACGGTCTCTGGACCAAAGAAATAGTGGAAATATTTTTATCGGATTCCCCGGACATTTTTACTTAACATACTAAAAAATGGGAGGAGTTCATTAACAGGATTCCGAGATATGATTTTTTGAAAATAAAATCCGTGTTTTTCGACGCGCCACGCGCAAAAACCGGAAAATGACGAAATCAGCAAAAAATCAACTTTTTTCACTAATACTGCGATAACTTTGAAATTTCAGCGATGACCTATACATGTCTGGGTACCAAAAGTTGCGTATTTTAATTACCCGATGACCCGATAACCCGATGACATACATTATGTACATTTCTTCAAATCAGTTTTCTTAGTAAAGCTTCAAAATAAAATGTTTTTCTGTATTTCTTAAACTATCTGCTGAAAATGCCAATATATAGATTCTTTCTGTAAATTAAATTTTTATTGACTTTTTTTTATTTTTTCTATTATTTTTTCTTCTATATTAAAAAAAAAAAATTTTGTATAAATTTATGATGACCAACGAAATGTTTTTGGAACAGAGATTTTTTTAACTGCTCAAAATATACATTTGAAAGATTTTCAAAAACTGTTTTGATTTCAGATTTAAACATGCTATTTAATAGTATTTTTTGGATTTGTAGCTATTTTCAATAACAAATCATTCAATTTTATCTTTAAAAAATCGAATGGTTGAGAAAATTGTTTACTGCTTTCTTTGAAGGATAAATCTTGATCATGAAATTAAAAAAAAATCCTGACTTAAATTTTATGCAAAACTAATATTTTAGCAAAGAAAGGTCGAATTAACAATATCCAAATTATGAAAAAAAATGATTATTTTTATAAATATTTTGAATGTTTTAATTTAAATGGTAGTTGGCACAATTTACAAATTTGAATCAAATATTCGTATAAAAAACAAAAAGAAAAAACTCTAAAACGGCGCACTTTATTTTAAATTCTTAAAATTTCTTAACGAATGCAAATTAAAGGTTTATCATTCAAATATTTTTTAAACATTTTTTGATTGGTCAAAAATAATTCGCCCGTAATTCACTGCACCTTAAATATGGTTGTTAGCTTTTGCTTCAAATCAATTTATTTTTTTTTGACATAGGACTATGTCTTTACTTACTATATTGGGGGGCCAGTTCAGAAATTCGATCCAAAGCGTCACTTTTAAGCGTTAAAAAAGGGGACATTTTGAACGCTTATATCTTTTTTCCCTGTGAATCAATCCAGATGGTTGGACCACCAATCGAAAGAGGAAGACTTCAGCTATTATTTAACTACATAGATAGTCTGACTAAACATAGTTAAAGCACTTAAAACATGCAATCAAAATGAGTAATTTTTCAGCACAAATCGGACAGATGACCAATCAGAGCGAGCGTATGCATTCGAGACCGCGCCCCTTTTGTGCCGTTCTCCGGCTGTGCCGCTATTTAAGCAGAAAATTTCGCAAAAGCAAGTCACTTTGGAACGAGCACTCGAACTGTGCACGTCGGGCCGGCGCGGAGCAGCAGCAGCAGCGGCCAGTAGAAGAAGAGGACCAGCAACCAGAAGGAAGAACCACCGGCAGCAGAAGGAGGAAATTCGAGCGAAGCGGACTGCGTGGAAGTCGCTATGATGCGGCGGTTCTCATGAAAAATGGCCAATTCGACAGTGGTGGCCAAAACCAGGAGTGGCCGGTGGCCTCATAGAAGGTTCCCCCGGGGCTTGGGGGGACATTTACAGAAACATACGAGTTGTGGCAATATGGGTATCAAAATTCATGGATTTTTATACTGAACATAATAATGGCCATTTCGACAGTAGTGGCCACAACCTGGAGTGGCCGGTGCCTTCAAAGAAGGTTCCCCCGGGGCTTGGTGGGACATTTACAGAACCATACTAATTGTGGCAATATGGGTATCAAAATTAATGGTTTTTTATACTGAACATAACAATGGCCATTTCGACAGTATTGGCCACAACCTGGAGTGGCCGGTACCCTCAAAGAAGGTTCCCCCGGGGCCCGGGGGAACTTTTACAGAACCATACGAGTTGTGGCAATATGGGTATCAAAATTCATGGTTTTTTATACTGAACATAACAATGGCCATTTCGACAGTAGTGGCCACAACCTGGAGTGGCCGGTGCCTTCAAAGAAGGGTCCCCCGGGGCCTGGGGGGACATTTACAGAAACATACGAATTGTGGCAATATGGGTATCAAAATTCATGGTTTTTGATACTGAACATAATGGCCATTTCGACAGTAGTGGCCACAACCTGGAGTGGCCGGTGCCCTTAAAGCAGGTTCCTCCGGGGCCCGGAGGACTTTTTACAGAACCATACGAGTTGAGGCATATTGGTATCAAAATTCATGGTTTTTAATACTGTACATGAAAATTGACATTCCGACAGTAGTGGCCACAACCTTGAGTGACCGGTGATCTCAAAGCAGGTTTCCCCGGGGCCCGGAGGGTCTTTAACACAACCATACGAGTTGTGGCATTATGGATATCAAAATTCATGGTTTTTGATACTGAACATGAAAATTGACATTTCGACCGTAGTGGCCACAACCTGGAGTTGCCGATGCCCTCATAGAAGGTTCACCTTGGGAGAACATTTATGACAATTTTGCCGACAAATCTATGAAACAAAATAAAATAATCTTATTTCAGATTTCACTAGCAATCCAAAAACACATTCAAATTGTTTGGTCCTATGTCTTTCGGTTATGTCTCTGACATACCATCTTGAACTTTTTTTCTCTTAAATATTTCGCTTGTGGGGTTTTTTTCTGGACCCCCTGAGACCGCTCGTTGTACCCACAGGGGTACATGTACCCCAGGTCAAGAACCGTTAGTGTAGAGGAAAAAAAAAATGCTAGTTTTCACGAATTCTTCATTTAGAATAACAGGAATAATATTCTATTTGAGAAAAGAACATATTGAATACATTAAAGAGAGGCTTTTGTCAAAATAGCATAGCATAGCATAGCATTGGTGTCTACCCGTAGCTGCTACTTCGTTATTGACCAGGACCCCCAAACATTGCTCCGTGGACCACAGATGAAAAGTAGGAACCAATCATCACCCCTTCGCAATTTTCAAAGGTCCCTATCGTGCTGATCAATACCGACGCCGGCCACGACCAGTGGTAAGACACGGGGAAGTGGATGGGAATGTTAGCCGATACTTGAGTGATGGGACCGCCAAATCGACTGCGTCTCCGACAAAGTATCACATGAGTTTTGAGGGGTTAGTAAGATGGGTATGAGGTCAGGATTCACTGTGGTAGGTGATGCGACCATGAGCAATTTGTTTATCGGTTGAAATTTTAAAAATCTTAGGCAGCCGGCTGCGGAAAGATACCTATCTAGGGATTTAAATATAGTATTAATTCGACCGCGATTCTCCAGAAATTCTCCGTCGGCGTGCCTTCCGATCAACGGTGATGTAGGAAGGGCTTCATTCATAAAAATTATTTTATATCATAAGCCTTAAAACATATCCGTCGACGTGCCTTCCGATCCTCGATGATATGGAAAGGACTTAATACAGCAATACGACTTGCTTGTCTCAAAAAAACAAAAATCGGATCGTTTCTATCGAAAACTATATGAAGAGAACAAAAATAAAATTCATCGGCCAACGAACGCGCGAACAAAAAATAAATAAAAAAGAAGAAGAAGAAATCCAATCACCCCATGTACACAAATAGCGACACAAAAGAGACGAAAAAAAAACGAAAAAAACAGGACTGCGCGTCCACACAGGCACCGCACTACTGATGCCATTATTTAATTATAATGACCAATCACCCCATGCACTCGAACAGCGACACAAAAGAGACGGAAAATAGCACGAAAAAACAGGACTGAGCGTCCACACAGGCACCGCACTACTGATGCCATTATTTAATTATACTGACCAATACCCCCCTTGCACTCGAACACAAAAGAGACGGAAAATAACACGAAAAAACAGGACTGAGCGTCCACACAGGCACCGCACTACTGATGCCATTATTTAATTATAATGACCAATCACCCCATGCACTCGAACAGCGACACAAAAGAGACGGAAAATAGCACGAAAAAACAGGACTGAGCGTCCACACAGGCACCGCACTACTGATGCCATTATTTAATTATAATGACCAATCACCCCATGCACTCGAACAGCGACACAAAAGAGACGGAAAATAGCACGAAAAAACAGGACTGAGCGTCCACACAGGCACCGCACTACTCTTAAAGAGAGGCTTTTGTCAAAATTTAAATAAACTTAAAATATTTTCCCGGTTTGTCAGTCGAATTCCCGAGTTTTTTTCCGGTTTTCTCCCGGTGGATAAAAATCCCGGGTTTTTCCCGGTTTTCCCGGTTTTTTTTCCCGAGGTGGCCACCCTGTAATATTATTATTTATTTTTTGATTAATAACCATGAACCGTGGGTAACTTTGATAGGTGATATTTTTTTGCGAAATAAACAAATCGTCACTGTCGTGCTAACTTTTCGTACGTGTATTTTCGGCCAAATTGAGTTAAGAACGTCATTTTGATAAAACTCTAAAACTCTGTGCATTGTTGTCACTTTTCATATGAAAGAAGTTTCAATCTTGTCGTGCTATCTTGACACAGCCTGAAAATTGATGTACGTGCGACAATTGGCCAAAGGGATTTTAGGTCAGAACACGTTTGACACAAGTACGAGCTCGACTACCGTAAACATTTTCAATTTTAACTCTGGTTTCCAGCAACCATTTGCAACCAAACTTCAGGACAATGCACAGAATGGTCAACCAAACAAAACGTGTTTGTTATTGTTTACATTGGGCAAACATCAAAACGCGTCGGAACGTCAAAAAGCGACGTAGGACAAGATAGCACGACTACGTCGAAATATACGGAAAGAAGTCAAATCCCGGAATCGTGAATTGGGTTCATGAATTTGAGAAACACGAAAGAATATATTCACGTTTAAAGTGCAAATCGATTTTTGTTTCTAAAATAGGTCCAATAAACATGTTTTTTTTCGGATTTCGCTTTTTGAGTGTTTTTGAAACCGCTTGGAGTCAGGGGTATTAGAAAATATTAGAGAAGTAGAAAATGAAAAAAAGTTTACTGATTGATTTTCTACGACTTAAAATCATATTTAATGAAAACGGCTCGTAATCCGAAGTGCGATTATCTAAAGGTTTTAAATGTAAAGCACTTAAGATGATCGAATCATGTAAAAAATATTTGTTTCGCTTTTTTTTTATTTCCAGTTCAAAGAGAGTGCGTGATTGCCTGTTCCGTAAAATGCAATTTAGCAATATTTCTCCACCAACTTGAGTTACAAATTCCCAGATCACTTTAAAGCATTTTTTTAGCACAACGCCTCAAAACATACGAAACATTTGTTGTTTCGTCATTTAATTAGAAATCGTGCAAACTACGAGGCCAACAAATTTAATCAATAATTTGAATTTCAAACAATTGAGTGGACAATTCCTTCAAAATGTCAACTTTTAGAATATGTTTTTTGCCCCCCCCCCCCTCCCCCCCTCCCTGTTTTTTTTGGAATTATTTTGTAGGGGAGAAGGAAGAGGGACTTATAACGACTTTTTTTCAATTGTTTTCTGCCACCACAATTTTGTTTGAGGGGATATCTCGAGATGAGATAGACTAAATGGGCTGAAATTTGGGGTGAAGACTCCCAAGGCATATCTCGTGTGCATGACGAAGTCCGATATTGAAATTTTGTATCTTCAGAAAGCGCACTGGCGATTTTTTATATATATTTTTCTTCGGAATTATCGGACAAATAAAACAGATTTTTAACTTTAAAACCAAGATTTTGTTTTTAATATTGCAATTTTGAATTAAAAATTTAAAATAGATTAAATCCTGAAATTGAAACAAAATCTTAGGTATTTTGAAATTATATGATGGCTTATTTTTGCATCAAGTAAAGGAGTACAATGTGTTGATGAGCAATTCAATAAAATTTGAATTTTTCTTTTTTTTGAACAGTTAAATTGCATGGTTTCGTATAGAGGCAACACATGAACTTTTAAAAATGTTGTCTGATCACGCCTTCCGTCGGACGGGGAAGTACATGTTGGCCCCGGTTTAACCAAGAGATTAGGTCTTTAGCTCAATCCAGGTGTAGGAATCGTCTCCCTATAGGTCCTGCCTCGGTGGAGTCGCTGGTAGGCAGTTGGACTCACAATCCAAAGGTCGTCAGTTCGAATCCCAGGGTGGATGGAAGCTTAGGTGTAAAAAGAGGTTTTGAAATTGCCTCAACAATCAAGCCTCCGAACACCTAGTTTCGAGTAGGAATCTCGCAATCGAGAACGCCAAGGCAATGCTGTAGAGCGAATAATTTGATTCGATTTGAAACATGTTTAGTTGAATCCACAACAATCGCCAGCAACACTTCAATAGTACGTTTGCAACTTTGAACCTGAACGGTTAGAGAGACAGCCGGAACCGCTCACAAGTGCTTTCATGGTTACGAGCATGCGCATTACCAAACTCAAGTTTTGCTACAATCGCGAAAGACAGATGAGTTCAACCTGTTGAAGGAAATGTTTCTTCTCGCATAAACATACGCCACGAGGTGCGACGGAACATTACAGCTTGCAAGATGTTTTTTTTTTTGTTTACGACTTCTCTCCGTGCGAGAGAATGTGTGTACCTCTACCTAAGTAGGATTGGCATAGCTTTGCAAACGTTTTTGAAATGATTTATTGCGTTTCTTAAAACGGGAGCATGTTGAAAAACTTGGTTTAAATCACAGATATGCATTTTGGTATCACGAAATGTTTATGAATTGTGCAAAAGTACAATCATGCTGAATAATATTATTCTACGTGAAATCTGTTTTCCCCTTTTTCCTTGGTTTTTTTTTTAGAATAACCATGTTTTTATTGGCTAGGACTTAATCAACAATGTTTTAAAATTTATATGCATTTTAATATTTAATGATATTTTTTTATCTTGAAAAATTATTTTAAAAAAAACCTTTGTTCAAGAAATCGTGAGTTTAGTGATTTTAGTATTTCCATATAATTTTATCAATGCATTTTAAAATATATATTTATGGTATACATTTTGGCCGTGCTTTTAATAGTATCCTCTATTTTTTATGTCAAAATGAGTATGCAGTCATTTTTGTTTTCCCAAACTGTGTTTTAACACGATTCATCTTAAAGGCGTTTATGTTTACGTATTTCACATAGTTTTAGTTTTTAATTGCTATACCATCATTAACACCTAAATCACAAGAAAAATTGAAATCATTTCACCCGAAAAAGCATTTGGATTTATAAACATTATATATCATAATAAATTGTAGAATAGAGTTCGCAGAATATTTTCAGAAAATAAAATATAACCGTTTTATTAATTTGAGCAGAAATCGACGCAGTTTTGTAAAATTAATAGCAATTTTCTCCAAATTCATAAATTTAAGTTGGAGTGCACTCCCCAGTTATTCGAACGATTTAATCGGAAATTTTTAAAATAGAGACTGCCAAGATTTTCAGGCAATTTTTTTCATTTCAAGTTTTGCCACTCTCAAGGGAAATCGCCTTGACGGAAATTTGGTAACAAACATTAAAACGCATTTTTCTCGAAATACTTGGTTTGGCACAATAGCCGAATTTTCAATTATGGGAAGTTTAATAGACATTTTAAATTTTAAACGTTACTTTATCCACCGATGGTGGTTGGTGCCTTCCTCACAATTATGTACATATTTGTTTCTGTAGTAAGAATGTCAAACCTACAAATTTTATCTAAATTTTACTTCTTACAACATATCTGGAGTTTTTTTAAAAGGTCCTATAAACCAAATTTTCAATTTTTGCTTTTTGGGTGTTTTTAGAGCCGCCTTGAGTCAGGGGTATTCAAAAACACCCAAAAAGCAAAAATTGAAAATTTGGTTTATAGGACCTTTTCAAAAAAAACTCCAGATATTTACATGGAGTATGGGGTCTAGATTCCCAAAAATCATTGGACGTAATGTGTACAAATGACTCGTAGATGCTCATAACTTTTGATAGGGTTATCAGATCTTCAATCTTTTGGGCTTGTTGGAAAGGTCTTTTGATTACCTATCCAACGATTGGTCGCATTATAGATCCGGACAACTTTTTCATCAACATATTTGAGATCCGGCCTCTAAAATGTGTACAAATGACACTAAAGTGCTCATAACTTTTGATAGGGTTATCAGATCTTCAATCTTTTGGGCTCATTAGAAAGGTTATTCAAATACCTTTCTAAAAATGTATGATCAGACGGGTTTTCTTACAAAATTCACCCTTTTTACAATCTTTCAAACTTTAGCCAGAATCGTTTTTTAGCATAACTTTTGAAATACTTAACAAAACTTCATAATAGTTAATATAGGTCTTGTGGGATCCTAAGACGGATCGAATGAGACCAGAACGGCCCAAATCGGTTCAGCCAGTCCGGAGATAATCGAGTGCATTTTTTTCGGTGCACGGACTTACAGACATACACACGCACAGACATTTGCTCAGAATTTGATTCTGAGTCGATAGGTATACGTGAAGGTAGGTCTACGAAGTCGAATTAAGAAGTTCATTTTTCGAGTGATTTTATAGCCTTTCCTCAGTAAGGTGAGGAAGGCAAAAAGGGCAAAAGAACCATTCAAAAGCGCTGCTCATTTTAATGAGCGAGCGAAAATAAGTGGCTCCTTAAAAGAGCGGTTTTGCCCACCTCGTGTTTTTTACCATAACATAGAATCAATAGCTATTAAGCTGCTTCAAATAGTTTGAAAACATTATGCTGGACTTAACAAAAATTACAACATAGTTGTATGGATATAACAACTACACTCAACCACCGGTGGTTGGTCACTTTTTCGTTTGACACTTTTTTGGTTGGTCAAAGTCAAACTAAAAAGTGACGAACTGTCAGTTTTTACACGGCGCTCACGCACACCACCAAAACAAACGTTTGGTAGTGTGTGTGAATTCCGTGTAAAAGGGATGTCAAACTTAGAAGTGAAACCGTTCGTTTGACAATAGTTGGTGGCAAACCATCGGGGTTTGAGTGTATTATAATTTAGTTTAACGTGAAGACTTCCATCATTGTCATGATTTTTCCTTCAAAGATATAAATTTTGCGTCGCTTTCAATATTTTGACAAAATTCCTTTAACAAGTTGTTTAGAAGAGTGTCCTACACATGCTGATTCCTTTTGGTAATGATTATCCCATTCCTTGGTAAGTTATGGAAATCGTCATTAATCAATGATTGCCAACTAGGACGTCAATGACTGTGCCACAAAATTATATAATTTTTGAAGTACAATTAATTTAGATCAAAAATTCCTTCAGTGGCTTCAAGAAGGCAACAACCGACACATGCTGATTCCTTTTGGTGCTGAAACTCGTTAAATTGAATTTAATATACAATATTTTATAGTGATGATTAATTTTCTACAAAAATGTTCAACGGTTTCACCTTAAAACTCGACAAAAACGAACCAAAAGGCAAAACAATTAAAAATTAAATGAAAAAATGATATTACTAGCATTCTTTCAACATTTCAGCATAAACATTGAATAATATTTGCAGCGGCCTAATTTCGTTCATTTTATAAATTCAATCCATTGAACCACTCTATCGCCATGGTGAGTTTGGCCATCCACGTGTCCACTATTCACCACTCCAATGTGCCTTCCGATTACTTTTTCAACACGCCTCGGCCCACTGACAGTACAGCCACGGCTCGGCTCGCGCGTGAGGAGTGAAGTTGTTTTGGTCCAAAGAAAAACATTATTGTATAACCGGCGGTCGGAACAAACTTTAAGTGAAATTAGATGATTTTTGTGTGAATTTCTCGTGCTGACTGCACTTTACTATGTTGGCCCGACGACCTGTTCAGGGTAAGATACAGAAACGTTATTTTTTAAAGAATATTTAGTTAAATTTCCCTTGATTTTAGCAATTTCGAGCCTGATTCGGAATTTCTCAAGCATTTCACTCAACGAGACTTCCAGGGCGGCAACGGTGATACCCCTGAAGGCAACATCATGCCAAACGAAACCGGAATTACCCAGTGGCAGCACATCCCGGCTAGTGTTTCTTCCACGTGAAATTTCACTGGACATCGGCCAAGTCCGGATCAATCCGCTGTTGCCACGGAAAGAAATCCTCGACCTGCCGCTGATTAGTCGAATCATCGAGAATCCGAACCAATCCCGGATCACCGAGATCGGAGACCTCCCGCGGTCCCTTCCCGTGATAGACCTGCCCAAGAGCAACACGGTCGACGACGGCGGAATCCAGGCCGCCCGGTTGATCGTGATCCGACGCCGGAAGATGCGCAAGCACAAGCTGAGGAAGCTGCGCAAGAAGATGAAGTACGAGTGGGCCAAGGTGCGTCAACGGCGTGAACTTCGCAAGGAGAAGGCCTTCCAGGCGGATCTGATCGCCCAGATTAAGGACGCCGAACGGTTCTCGGCGGAGGCGTACGTGGCGGACAAGCTGCGTCAGGCGACGGACACGCCGATTCCGCGCTTCTGGAAGGGAAAGCGACTGCCCCAGTTCCTGATCAAGCAGAAGCTGGGCATTGAGTGAGAGCGTGCGGGTCGGGATGAGTACCGGCTTAGCAAGTTATGATTATGGTAATAAAGCGTGTTGACATAAATAATATGCACGAGTTTCAATTTGAATAAATTACTATTGGTGAGAGCATGAGGGGGAGCAGCATGCAATTCCTTCAGTCACATAATGTTGGCATCTAAGTATTTTGGCGATTAATATTTACAGCTAAACGCGTTTTCAATCGAAATTGAGTAATCAATAGCTCAGTAGGAAGTGAAGCAAAATAAATTATTCAAATAGGTAAAATCGATAAATGGATCCTAAATTATATCAAATCTTTAAAATTATACAAGTTTGCTATATTTTGTTGTTCATAATTCGAACTAAAGTTAAAAAAAAGGCTCTACCGCCTCTCCGGCCTCTAAAAACTTATAAATAACACTTCAGTTCTCCAATGTTTTGGACGAGTTGGAAATATTTAAGGTCTTTTCAATACCTTTCTTCGATTCCTCGGTTCGATTCCCATCTGCTGCAACCTTCCATCGGATGAGGAAGTAAAATGTCGGTCCCGGCCTTGGTTGGTTGTTAGGCCGTTAAGTCATTCCAGGTGTAGGAGTCGTCTCCATGCCATAAGTACAAACAACACACCAAACTAAGCCTACTCCGGTGGAATCGCTGGCGGCAGTTGGACTCGCAATCCAAAGGTCGTCAGTTCAAATACTGGGGTGGAAGGTTCCTTGGAGTAAAAAGAGGTTTGGGTGCTCTCCCCATTCAAGCCTTCGGACTCCTAGGTTCGAGCAGAAACTTGCAATAGAGACCACAAAAGACCCGGGGGTCGTTAATGTGGATGGTTTGATTTTTTTTTCAATACCTTTCTGAAAATGTATAACATGAGGTTATCTTGCAAAAACACCTTTTTTAGAATCTTCCGGATTTCAGTCAAAATTGTATTTTTTTTGCATAACTTTTGAAGTACTTTACTCAACTTCATAATTTTCAATAGTGAATTATGGGACCCCAAGACGAATCTAATGAGACCTCAAACGGTCTCTAAATAAGCAGACCGTTTAGATCATGAGCACACATCGAAGCCGATTTTGCGATTGTCCACGCTCCATGCGAAAAAGATTTCTGGAGTTTTTTTTGAAAAGGACCATTAAACCAAATTTCCATTTTTTGCTTTTTGGATGTTTTTCAATACCCCTGACTCAAGGCGGTTTCAAAAACACCCAAAAAGCAAAAACTGGAAATTTGGTTTATTGGTCCTTTTCAAAAAAAAAACTCCAGATTTGTTTTGTATGAAAATTGGGTCCTAAAATGAAGCTTAGATTGCTGATGTTATTGTTTACCGCGATAAAGCTTATTTTTCTGAGTCCAATGACCCTTTGTACGTCCACAAAAAGTTTAAAATTGATTTTTAAATCAATTTGGAAAAATTAACCTCGCGGTCCTTCTTGACAGAAAAGTTCCTACTTGACAGCTCGTTCCAAGGGGACCATAGTTGATTCATCGAAAAAATGTTGTCTAGTCATTTTTTTTGCATTAAAATGAAAAAAAAGTGATCAGAAATGGTTTGCAATCGTGTTTTTACCGTTGTACATAAAAATTGACGTAGGGCTTTAGGACCCAATTGCAGGGTTGTTACGGGAGAGTCGAAAATAAATCCCGCTCCAAATCCGCGCCGACATAAAATCCGAAACCGCGCGAAATTCACGCCATATAAAAAAATATCGCGACCAACAATTAAGAAATTTTATTTTTTAATGAAAAAAAACTAATTCAGAAAGTATTTGATTAAAAAAATCGTTTTATGTTTAAAGGCTCCAAAAGAATGAAAGCAATAAATCCATTAAAAAAATCCTCAAGAGACGGTCAAGGCAGGTCATGAAAAAAAACTTCAAAATAGAAAATACAATATTTTAAAACCCAAAAATTGAACTTCAAAAATAACCTCAAAAAAAAAAACAAAATCTAATATTATAATATGACAAAATTTTAAATTTCGAAAGTCTAAATATTCAAAATCTAAGAATTTTTATACAGCTTGTAATCCAAAATCCTCGCTAAAATTTCACTCCGAAAGAAATTTAATTTCCGATATTTAAAATAACGTCTTCTTATAATTTCAAAATCTCTTACATAAAATAGGAATTCAAAAATTGTGGAATTCAAGAATAAAAGAATTTAAGATTTAAGAATTTAAGAATTTAAGCATTTAAGAATTTAAGAATTTAAGAATTTAAGTATTTAAGAATTTTAGAATTTATAAGCTTAAGAATACTAAAATTATCTTAGATTTGAGAATTTTTTTTCTATATTGTTTTGAATTTGATATTTTTTAGTTTTTAAATTTTGACTTCTAAATTTTGATTTTTTTTAAACCTTCAAATTTTCGATTACCCAATTTTTTGGTATTTTGAATTTCAGATTGCTAAAATTTTGAATTTCGAAATTTCAGATTTTTTAAATTACGACTTAAGAAATTTTGAAAAATATAATATGTATTTTAATTTTTTTGTTGTAATAAAAACTATTTAATCAATTTTTTTTGAATTTTTGAATTTCTGAAGCTTTGAATTTGGAATGTTTTTATTTTTGCTAAGAATGTTTAAATTTAGAAAAAAAAAATATTTCTACCGATTAAATTCCATTCCAAAATTCAAAAGTGGAGGTCAGTTTCTGTTACGTCAAATCAAGCTCATATTTGGCGCCCACCAGAACAAGCCCCAATAATAGTTTTTGTTTCACATTCTGATGTCTATATCTTCGGGAAAAGTTTGTAATATTTGATTTACAAAAAAATAAAAATTGAATAAATCCAGTATAAAATTAAATAAGGTTAAAAATCATTACTCAAAACATAAAAGAAATTAATTATTCAGAGCCGGAGATGTTAAAAATGACAAGAAACATATAAAAAATAATAATTTCTACATAATCTTCATCTTCATTTTTCGACGTTTCGTACTAAGAAAATACAAACAAACATTTTCAGAAGAAAATTCAATTAATAAAAATTATGAAATTCTTGCACTCAAAGGAAAAAAACAAATTATCGTAATTCCTGAAAATATTTTTCTTAATAACTTGAAAGTAATCCTATCTCTCTCAATTAATTTACTTATCAAAATTGCCATCCGCGCGAAATCCGCGCCTGAGCAAAATTATCCAGCAAATCCGCGCCAGATCCGCGCGATCCGCGCCTTCCGTAACAACTCTGATTGGAGCAAGTTGGTAACGCGACATAATTCGAATTATTCGGGATTAACATTGCTGATAGCGCTTTTATGACTTGGTTTTTAAATTATTATTTTTTTTTTGCACAATAACAAATTTTCAAACACCACTTCCGAACGATTCATGAATCAATCTCAAAATCATTTGATTAATTACGCGCTCAGGTCAGACATGACAAAGGGACGTGATTAATCGTTCAAAACAACGTGAAATATCTTATCACAAAACACAGATAGCTCCAAACCATCTCTCTTTCTCGCTATGTGTACAATTTCAATCTACCGTCCTCCTCAAAATAAGATCCAATTTTAACTGCGGCGCGTCGACGACGTAGAGATCATGCCACCCAAGCAAAAGTTCATCATTCTTGGCGCCGGCATCAACGGGCTATCCTGCGCATACCGGCTACACCAACGCTACCCCGACGCGCATTTGGAGATCATCAGCGATCGGTTCAGTCCGGACACCACCTCGGACGTGGCCGCTGGCCTATGGGAACCATTTCTGCTCGGGGACACCCCGACCGAGTTGGTGAGGTAAGGTCGATAACTCAAATCGAATAAAATAAGATTTATTCGAATTTTTTCTTAAGAAAATGGTCCCGCGAAAGTTACCACTACTTTCACGACCTGTGGCGGTCGGGACGGGCCGACGAGTGCGGCATATCGCTGGTGCCGTACGTAGCCGTCACGGCCAAGGTCGACGGGCTGGAGGAGCCAATCTGGAAAGATTTTGCCTTCGGGTACGGCGAGCTGTCCGCGCAAAGATTAGACGAGCTGGGTCGCGAGCATGGCGTCAAATACGTGTGAGTAGTTCTTTGTGAGTCGTATGAGTGGTATGAGTATAGAGCAGAGGTCATAGACAATCGGGTATGTACTGGATTGGATTGATTTTCGACTTCTTTTTTTGCAGGTTGAAAAAAATTGGAGGAATTATTTATCTCACTTCTCATTTATGACATGGGCTTAAGATATTAAAGTTCTTTTTCTGTCAAACAGAAACATGATATTTGAAAAACTTTCTGTCTGCGATCATTTCCGTCAGCACTTGATTCGAAAAGTAAGAATTTCAAAATTTAATAAAGAACATCGAAATTTAATAAAGCACATAGAAATTCAACAACACAAATATTTTATATATCAACTATATCTTAGATCAAAATTTTCAAAAATTAAATAATGGAATCAAAAACCATGAAAATTAAAAAAAATGTAATTTATAAATACCGTCATCAGGGGTGACATTGGGTCTGGGGGTGAGATTGGGTCATACAAAAATGCGGAAATTTGTATGACCCAATCTCACCCCCCAGACCCAATGTCACCCCTGATGACGGTAATTAAAAACAAAATTCTTAAATTCGAGTATTTTTTTTTAAATTTTGGAATTCACAAATAAAAATTCATTTAGAATTTAGCAAATTCTACTAATTTAAAAAATTACGAGTTCAATAATGCAGAAACCTGAATTTCTCGAAAAAAATGAGGATTATGATATTTTTTTAATAGTTTAAGAATTTCAGATCAAAGAACTAAATGATTAGAAAATGCAAGATTAGAAGAATTGCGAGATTAAGAATTAAAAAATAACATGATAACAAATCACGGTTTTAGGAACTGGATTTTAAAATTCTTTGAATCTTGGTATATTGCATTCCAAGAACCGCATTTTTAATTTTTAATTTGAAAATTTTAGAATTTTCAATTTCTCAATTTGTGAATTCTTGTAATCTTAATTTTTTATGTTAGAATTTATTTATTCCAAAACACCTAAAAAAAGAAGAATGCGTTATTTTTTTGGACCGCGTTCATTTTGATCTTTAAACTTTGCATTAGAGTATAGCAATGCAAATTGTAGGATTATTTTCTCTATTATTTTCTCAGCTTTTCAAAAAAAAAATGTGCAGATAGGCATACCTACATGAATACTACTTTTAAAAATAAATATTTAGTTATTTTAACAAAAAATTTACCCCATTAAGCTATAACTTCTATTAAAAACAAAAAATGATGTTCTTTTTATTGTACATAACTTAACAATCACCACTAAAATATCATTTCCAAATTCCCGACTTTTCCAGAACCTCAAAAAATATATATTTCTTATCTGAAGAATGATTTCAAAAGTCAAAAGTCAATATGAACCATCGGGCAAAATTTCTAAAAAAAATCATTGACAGTTTTAGTAAAAAAAACTTAAATTTCAATAATGAATTCCTTAAAAATTCAATTCAAAAATGGAACCATTATTTGATTCAGAGTAAAAAAATGATTCTTTGAAAAATAACCGAAAGCTTAACAAGACCTATTATTTCAATGTTCAGTTTTAAAATTACCAAACATAAAGTTTTTTTGAAACTTCGTTTCGGCTGGCAGTAAAAAAAATGATGACGAAAAGTTAAAGACAACTGAATTTTATTCTTATGATTTTATTTATTATCAAATCTTTACATATCTTTACACTTGATTACAGTTATTATTCTTTCCAAGAATTTAAAAATATCTTTGAATTCGTTTAAAGGTAATTTAACAAGTATCCTTCAAAATTTTGAAAATTTTTATATTGAATTTTTTGAATCAATGTAGATTTATCGAAGTGTCACTATTTAAATGTTTTAACTATTTTTTTCAATGACAGATCCAGTATGACAACACTTCATATTTTACCACTTATTTTATACTAATATTTCTAGACATAAGTTCTTTAAACTTGTTTGTGATAACTCAAACAAATTCTTTGCGACCAAGACATCCAAAATCTGTTAAAATCATGATTTTTGGCAACTGAAAACATTTCTGGGTCCCAGGACTCGGAATACCATTCGTGTATGTGGAAACGAAGACCATGGGCAGGGTAATTAACCCTCTACTGCCCAATTTTTTTCCGAACATTTTGAGGTCATTTTGAGCAATTGTTGTTCAACGAAAAACTTTATCTCTCTTGTTTTATGTTTTTCTTGTTTCATTTTTAATATTTTAATTTGCATTTATCTTGTTTAGTTAATGTTTGTTTTTGATAGTATTTGGCCTATTCTACCACCTCCTATCATTACATTTTACCTATCTATTTTTTCATGTTTTTACAGTCACTTTTTATTTTTTTGGCTGTTTTTCACATTTTTGCTATAAAATGGCACCATTATCATTTAAGTTGTAAAACAATGCGTAGAGGCCTAGTCTGGGACACTACAAAAATTACTGCATACTTCTGTTTACTGAAAATATAGGAAATGTTAGTAAAAAATACAGCCAAAGTTGACCCCTAAAAAATGACATTTTTTAAAATATTGGCAAAGTCACATAAAACAAATATAACTTCCAACCCATAAATTTTCTAAAATTTTAAGAGTTCTTCTTTCCAATGCTTTTTAAAGATCAAAAATTGGTAAAAATAAATGATTTTTGGCGATTTTTTTTAAACCGAAACCCGTCTAAAGGCAGGGTTGGGTTGTAGAGGGTTAAGTCAAGTTAAGTTACAAATTTTAATTCAATTTGACTCGTCTTTTTTTCGTTAAAAAAAAAACCTGTCTTTTACATGCTATTAAGAAAACATTGTTGAGACTTTTTGCAAATTTTGAATTTTGAGAGCACACAACGAAAAGACGTAAAACTTCAGAAAAACAATATTTTCGTGAATTCATTAATATGCTGACCATAGCTGACGGTATAAAACATTGATTAAACATTTTACCAGCCTTATTTGCAATTTAAAGATTTTTAAATATTTTCAACGCGTAAAAAAGTTGTTTTGCATTATTTCTTTCAGAACGAAAAATATATGGATATTTTTTTGATATTTAAGTTTTCCGCTTTATCTGTAGTTTTATTTATAGTTGTGGTACCCATAATCACACAAAAGTTTAAGGGAATCAAACATTTGGAAACAATATTTGAAATGACTGATGATGAATTTTGTTTAGGATTTTAAAATATTAAACTGTATTCAATCTGTAGTTGGATTTGTTTTTTTTTATTATTCAAGCAAACTATTTTTCATATTGGCTTTTGTTGTTGTTTAAAGTTAGATGTTACCTTTTGTTTAATAAACATAGTCAAAAATAAATAACAATCTCTTGATTCATAAAAAAATATTATAAAAATGTGGATGTATTGCATGCCACCATAATCATTTAATATTTATTAGGATTTTTAATGTCTTAGGTCTCAAATAGCCTTTTCATTCTCATATAGATTGAACCAGAAATTTGAAATAAGATGTTGAAGACGACTTTTTCCCGACTTTCTCGATTTCCCGACTTGAGTGGCCACCCTGGACTTAACAACGATTCCACGTCAAACAGGAAGTATCCAAATCAAATATGCTCCGATTTGGCTCAAATTTGACATGGTAGTTCCATGGCCAAAATAATAAGATCCGTATTTTTTGTATGGCGATTAGGGTGCTCCTATCCGAAATAGGGTGGTCCAAAAAATGACGTGGTTCGGCGATTTTCACAATAAACACATTTAAAAAAAATCATGCCTCCGGAATATTAGTTGGGCTTCAGGAAAAATATGATGAGGTTCTAAAAACCTAGCTAAATATTTTAAAAGGTCCTATGAAAAATGCATTTGCTGATCTTAAGGTCTCGGGAGCAAAGAGCTCATATTTGAAAATATTTTTCCCTGATTCCTTGTAATATTTAACATAACATCAAAAAATTGCGAATACCCATTAACACGATTCGGAGTTATGATTTTTTGAACATAAAAACTGGGCATTTTGAAGCGCCTCGCGCATAAACGAAAAAATAACTTAAAAATTCAAGCAATGACCTATACATTTTTGAGTGCAGTTACGAAAATTTAAAATTTTCCAAAAAAGGAACCAGGAAATTTTATTTGAGCATAAAAATAAAAATAACAATACAATCCCAGATCGTAGCTTCTTTCTATGAGGCCCCCTGTTGTTACTATAGGAAAGGTTATCGCACCAATTGATAATAACAAAATCTCTCTCTTTCCCGCACAGCTCAGGCAACGAATTCGTGACGTTCACCTGCGAACCAACACGGCTGCTGCAATTTTACACCTCGGCGTTGCAGCGCTCCACCGGCGTTACATTCCGTCGGCAGAAGATAACCACGCTGGGGGAGATTCTACCAGCGGCCGATACCGTGCCCAACGCGATCGTGATCAACTGCTTGGGGCTGGGATCGAGCCAGGTGTTGGGTGATGATGGCGGTTCGTTGGCGGCGACACGTGGCCAAATAAGGCGCGTCGAGGCTCCCTGGATGTTCCAGGTGCTGATCAGCGACGCGGGCTATGTTATTCCCAACACCGGAGCGGTCACGCTGGGCGGAACCAAGCAAAAGGGTGACTGTGATCTGTTGGTCAGGGAGGGGGACTCTGAGGGGATTAGTCGCGGCTGTTGCGCGTTGGTTCCTGGACTGGGGAGGGCTCCCGTGGTGGGTGATTTGGTCGGGTTGCGTCCGACGCGGAGTTCCGTGCGGCTGGAGCTCGAGTGGATCGACGGAGTTGTTCCGGTAGTTCACAACTATGGCCACGGCGGTGGGGGCATCACGCTCGCTTGGGGTTGCGCTGGCCATGTTCTAAGCTTGGTGCAGCCGCTTATCAACGGGCCGGGAAGTAAGCTTTAGAATGACTTCCTTGCATCAACAATGACTCCAAGGATAGAAAGCTATAAAGTGTAACATTTTTTCCATTGCAATTCCAGCGAGGAAATGTAAATACAAATATTTGCAAAGATTCACCACTGGCCTTTCATTTCTTTTTTCCTCCTGGAACGATCTACATCTCGCTCGTCCAAGCCAGTTGATAAGGGCAAAACGTTATTTAAATTAGTACCATCGAACGATGGCCAGCCTCAGTACGTGTTCGGTAATTGATGGAAGCAGATCCTCAGGGCAGAATAGTTAGTCAAAGTCATGAAGCAAATTGTGGTTCTCGGAGCGGGCGTGAACGGGTTGTGTGCGGCGGTTCAGCTGGCGGAACACTACTACAACGTGGCCAATGTAACACTCATCTCGGAAGACGTTACGCCCAACACGACGGGGGACGTCTCGGCCGGGCTGTGGGGACCGTACTACTGTGGGAACACGCCGGACCATAAGATTGTGTGAGTTTGTCGCAAGGAAAACTTCGAAAAACGGAGGTGAATTTTTAGCATCTTGAGTTACGAACTTTGCTAATTTGATTCTTCACGAATTCTGCAAAAGGATGAATTTTTTTTTTCAAACTGAGTTACAAAATTACAGGTGAAGCATTTTGGGTGAGGTACCGCATCCCTTACAAATAAAATAGTGAAGTTTGAATCACTGGCTAATGATCATGAGTTATCAGCACCGACCGTTAATAAAAAGCAGTGCTACAGTAATGTTTGGTCCCCAAAACAACTGTCATTTGCGGTGTTCAAAATATATTGCGCAACTTTATGTAATTGCGATAATTAGATCATTTTTTTTGTCTCACACAGAAAAAAAACCATTCCCGTATTCATGAATTGTATTCATGAATTTCAGTACCACGGAGGAATTTATTCAAGAGTGTGGCGCATTTGCACTATAGAGGAAAAAACCGTGACGTCAGAAATGAACTCAAATCACTCAAAGTTTATTTTGTGAGTAACTTTAACAGTATGGCCTTGTTTGACAGCTACTTTGTCCCCAGTTTTCTGTGGGAGAGAAAAGAAGGGGAATACTTTATGAAAATCATACCTGTCAAAATTCCTAGCTTCAAAATTTTGTCACGAGTTGCTTTTCTCCTCTATTAACGTGAATATATTCCTTGGTGGTTCTCAAATTCATGAACACAGTTCACGGTTTCGAGAATTTACTTTTTTCCGACATAACAGTTTCGTTTAATTTATTATTTTTCATATTTTGTTAGCCTTACTCACTGAGGTAAGGCTATAATCCTGCTCTAAAAAGTTTTCTCAGCACTGCACAGTGGTCCAGATCGCAAAATTAAGTGGAAAATGGAATTTTTCGAAAAATGGTGATGTTTTTGAGCTCTGGTGTCTTCAGAAGAGCTGTTACAAATCAGCAGTTCTCTACGAAATCGGTATTTTTTCTTAAATTTTAATTTTTGTTTTTTTTTTATCCGACTGAAACTTTTTTGGTGCCTTCGGTATGCCCAAAGAAGCCATTTTGCATCATTAGTTTGTCCATATAATTTTCCATACAAATTTGGCCATACAAAAATGATGCATGAAAATTCAAAAATCTGTATCTTTTGAAGGAATTTTTTGATCGATTTGATGTCTTCGGCAAAGTTGTAGGTATGGATATGGACTACACTGGAAAAAAAGATACACGGTAAAAAATTTTTTGGTGATTTTTTATTTAACTTTTTGTCACATAAACTGATTTGCAAAAAAAAACTGAGTTCAATTAGTTGGGTGGTGACGCGCGGTCAATTATGTGGCATTGTGTGTGAAAAGAAGAGAATTTTATTTCGTGTTTCATCCTGGTTGGCTTGCCCACAAGCTGAAGAAAATCAGTTCAATTAGTTGGGTGGTGACGCGCGGTCAATTATGTGGCATTGTGTGTGAAAAGAAAAGAATTTTATTTCGTGTTTCATCCTGATTGGCTTGCTCAAGTCCTTCCTACATCATCGTTGATCGGGAGGCACGACGTCGTGTGAATTGTTGCATTAAAATAAGTTTAAGTGTTACTGTAAATGACTGTAAAAAAGTCCTTCCTATATCATCAATGTCGTCTGGGAATCGTGATGAAAAATTACATTTATTCAGTATTTAAATACCTGTGCGCGAGTGTTTTGGTGTGCTAATTAGAAAGACCATCCCATAGCATCGTTGCTCGGAAGGCTCGCCGACGGGTTTCTGAAAGTCCTCCCCATAGCGTCGTAGCTCGGGAGGCATCGAAAAGCCAATACCTTATCCTACTAACCCAAAAAAATATTAATCACGTGATGCTTGAAGGAGATGCTGTGGATTCAACGGTCTCAAGCGGTATCAACAAGTATATAGCGAAAAACTATGTGCTTGATGAGTCTGCAACTTCAACTATCGGACTAACATTCCTCCCTTTCGTTGAACTGCAGGCTTCTTGGGAGGGCGCCGGTATTGACTAATAAAGTCGGGGTCTTCAGGGGTTAAACAGTGAACGGATGGTTGGCTCCCACTGATCATTTTTGATTCATTGTTTAACTTCAGCTGATCTGTCAATAACGGAGTAGCAGCTCATTGGCAGTCAACCATGCTCATGCTCATGCTCATAAACTGATTTGCAAAAAAACCCTTTTCTATATGTTTTAGAGGACATCAAATGCCAACTTTTCAAAAATTTCCAGGTCGTGCAAAAAATCTTTGAGCGAGTTATAAATTTTTGAATCAATACTGATTTTTTTTAAAAAATCGCAAAAAAATTTCGCAAAAATTTTTCAACTTCATTTTTTGATGTAAAATCAAATTTGCAATCAAAAAGTACTTTAGTGAAATTTTGTTTGTCCACTTTTGAAAAAAATATTTTTGAAAAGCTGAGAAAATTCTCTATATTTTGCACTTTTGAACTTTGTTGATACGACCCTTAGTTGCTGAGATATTGCCATGCAAAGGTTTAAAAACAGGAAAATTGATGTTTTCTAAGTCCCATCCAAACAACACACCATTTTCTAATGTAGATATCTCAGCAACTAATGGTCCGATTTTCAATGATAAAATATGAAACATTCGTTAAATTTTCCGATCTTTTCGAAAAAAATATTTTCATTTTTTTTAAACCAAGACTAACAGGTCAAAAGGGCCAAACATTCAATATTACGTGCACTTTATCAAAATTTCACTCAAGTACTTTTTGATTGCAAATTTTCGATTTTTTGGTCATAATTTGGGTTTATATGATAATTTCACAAGGAAGCCCAAAATATGACCAAAATTTCGAGTTTTCGACACTTTGGCTTAATTCTGAGGGCAAATTCAGATTCAGCGGGCAAAATTACATGGAAAAACATATATTTAAACAATTCTCGAATATCGTTAGGGTGGTTCCATATGGTTTTCCCTTGAAAATTAGACTTTTTCTAATGAAGATATCTCCAGTTTAAAGAAAAACACCCCTGAGATTTTTTCACCCTTTGTAGTTCTAGATCTCCTGTTTCGAATGCAACCTGGCGATTAAAGTTTGGCTTGCACCTATTCGAGATATTTAAGTTTTAAATTTGCATATTTTTTACCTTAAAATGGCTGTAACTTTTGAGCATGAGCATGAGCATGAGAGACCACCCATGGTTGTCCTTCTCCGTTGCTGAACAGGACCATAATATCCCATCAGCACAACCGGTCACACGCTTCAACGATCAAATGATGTTTCCCTTATCAACAGCATGCATGAATGCGCTGAAAAGATAAAACACCACGATCATCATATTGTACGATCAGTTCCTAGCTGGACTCGGTCACTGGAAACGACCGGCGACTCAGTGACCGACGAAATAGGCGGCGGGCCAGATGCGGGCATAAAAATGTCAAAATCTCTTCCCCCCTCACTTCGTCTTACCATCCAGCTGCAGCTTTGTTGACAAACAAACGGAGCACGCGGTCGCATGATGGCGGCATCGAGCCAGAATTAGGGGTGACCATGTGATTAAAAATGAAAGTTTTTTCAAGAAAAATAATATTTTTCCGACCGAATAAAAAATTGCGAGCATGTTCATACAATTATTCCTGATGTCGAAGAAGTGATTAAAAAGCAAAATTTTAATCCATAATTTTTCTATAAATTGAATTTTTTCACTCCAACTGGGAACCCCTAGGTCTATCCACGACCGTTTCCAATGACCGTGAGAAGATGCCAGAAAATCCAGCTACGAGCTAAATCCACAATAACTAGAGCCGGTGCGAATAGGAAACAGTCGTTGGCCACCAACGGCGCCCGCCATGTCAGTTTGTAGATCTCGAGGGAATGGGACGGGAATGTTAGTTAGCACAGGCTGCTACCAAGGGTGGGTTCTATACGATATCCACACCCCCGCGTGTGCCGGAAAACTACTTCTACTTGGGATTTTGTTAGTGGGTAAGGGTAATGGCCAGGATTCAACATAGAGGATGATGATGCGACCCAATAATCAATCAATTTTGTTTAATGGTGTGATGTATTATGAGACTATTCCCGGTTATTTGGTGTTGAGTTTAGCATAAATGATTTAATCTTAGACAGCCGGCTGTGGAAAGATAAAACCAACTAAAATGCGAAAACGCGAAACCGCCCGGATCGAAATACACACACAATCGGGGAGACAACAAAGACGGAAACGGCACCGAAAATCCTGCGTGAGGACCGCGACGCACGCCGTTCAAATTCTCCAACGCAACTCCCTTAAAATGGCTGTAACTTTTGACCTTTAAGTCCAAATTGACATGTCAAAAAATAAAATTTTTCGTTTTTTAAAGCTCTAAAATTGCTCCGAATATAACTTTTCTCTTTAGCTTAACCCTGAAATGCCACGTTTGAAAAACTGATTTTTGAAGGTTTGCTCAGATGCTTTTTTTAAACTTGATCATAGAAGGCGTAGATTACGAGATAAAATTGTGGTGTCTTGGACAAAGTGGCTTGGATTGGCAAGCCCAACAACTTTCTAGAAGACAAAAAAAATCCCAAAAATATTCCTGTAAAGTTAGACTTTCGAAATCACCCCAATCGTGAACCACCCTAATTTTCAATCAAACCAAAAGCCCCTTTCCATTTGCAACAACTCTTCTCAAGGCACCGGAAAATCCATTTTCCATATAGCAGATTCTCAAAAAAGTGTCCATGTGGTTTCTGGATGGTCCCAAATCGACTTTTCAAGAGGAAACAAAAACTGAAGGGACAAACGAAAGATTGTTAAAATGAAACTCAAATAATCATCATCTGGAACACACACATTCCAATAATCACGAACTACTTGGGTAAAATAGCTGATAAATTGACGATTATTTCACTGAAAAAAAAAAATTCAAGTGGTGTTTGCATAAGAAACATTTTTTGTAATAAAATCAACGAAATAAATTTGCTAAGAATAAGTGCAACAAAGGCTAAGAAAGTGAATTTAATTTTCCCACCAATTCTCCCCCATTTCCAGTCAATGGTCCGCCGACACGCACGTGTTCTTCCACCAGCTGTGGCGAAACGGCCTCGCCGCTCGCATCGGCGTCAGTCTACAGCCCTGCACCCGCCTCACGACCGATCCCGCCGGTTATCCGGACCCCGCCTGGCGAGACAACGTGTTTGGCTGCACAAAAGTACCGCAGTCCGAGCTGGACCGGCTAAGTTACGAGCACGGCCGCAAGTACACCGGCGGGTATCACTTTGCCACGTTCACCTGCGAACCTTCCGGCCTGCTGCCGTACCTGTTCAACCGGTTCATCAACGTGGGTGGGCGGTTTGTGCGATCGCGGGTCGAGTGTCTGGACAGCTTGCTGCGGAGCCGGAAGGCGGACCTGGTGGTCAACTGTACGGGGTTGGGATCGCTGGAGCTGGTGGGCGACAAGGAGGTGCTGCCGATTCGGGGACAGGTGGCGCGGGTGTGCGCTCCTTGGGTGTTCGAGATTCTGCTGGACGACAGCGATGACGGAAATTACGTTATTCCCAAGTGAGTTTCCACATTGGGTCAAATTCAATTATGGTCATTCTAAAATCATCTCCTCCCATTCCAGCACCGAAACGGTCATCCTCGGCGGAACGCACCAGATGAACGACTTCAACCGGACGGTCAGCCAAGAGGACAGCAAGTTCATCTTCGACGGGTGCGAGCGGATGCTGCCCAGCCTCAAGTCGGCGCTGGTCGTCAACGAGCAGGTTGGCCTCAGGCCGGGCCGAAGTGCCGTGCGGCTGGAGCTGGAACAGTACCGAGCCGGTAAGCGTTCCCCTTGGGCGTGTTGTTTTTGTTGATCGCGAGAGCGATCGTGAGGTTATCAGCGGATGTCATCTCTGGCCTTATCAGGGCTCAGGTTGTTATGAAACGTTAAGCTCCCTGGGGGGAACTTGGCCATCCTTTTGAACTGTGTTTGCCTGGCAGCAGACAAACGTGCACTTGACTTGTACACTATTTACAAAATGCATGAAGGTTTGTGTTGATTCCGGCTGGAGACTGTGAAATTATTTTTAGACTTTCGTCAGACATTGTTGATTTGGGTTAAAACAATATATTTTTTGAATCTGTTTGTTAAATAACTGAAAAAATATTTTGAATTCATCACAGCTCAGATGCACACGTCGGACTGACATACCCCCAACCTCCACCCTTTCACACACTTGTTCTATACCTTTTACATGGGCTGTCACAAACTCCAGAGTCCAGACAGAGTATCAACACATGTTGGGGAATTTTCTGAACAATTTGTTGAAGGATTTTGTCAATATTTATATACACTGATGAAACCCCGACACCAACACCAACTCTCCACTAACTCACACAGCAACTTTGGCCTGAGAGGTAATATTGGTCCATGATCACGAATACGAGGTCCATTTTCTGACACGTACTCAGAGTTTAAAAATAGTAATTTTCATCGAAAAAATACAAACATGTTTTTAACCATCACAAGTTAAAGCAGTTTGACGAAAATGTTTGTTTTGCCGATGATGGCCGTTTAAGGCCACCCGCGACAGAAACGAACGACAAAACAAATAGAAATATAGGACTACGGCAAACAAACTAACAAACTCGCACATTTTAACAGTTTGCCTGTTTGACTGCGTTTTTTGTTCGCCAACATTTGTTTGCAGAAACGTCAGCTTGCATACATTTAGTTTGCCTTAGTCTTATACCTCCTTGACTAAAAAAAACTATTTTTAAGAAGAGTGATAACGTGTGATGGTTGTGAGCAAATCCTATAAGTTTGTATCTAAATATGAAAAAATACCCTTCTGGATTATATGTATTTTGATATTTTTTTTGTACAGAAAACACGTTTTTTCAGTATTTTGAATGCGCCATCAAATTGGTCGTTCAATTTTACATAAAAAATCCATTTGACACCAAATTTTCAAATCATCACCATTTCAAGCTGAAAGAATATTGAAAAACACCAAATCTCATAAACTTTGAAAAATATTTGCAACGGCCATTTTTTTTTTTCTTTAATTAGTCTCAAAATGTCTCGAATATCTAAGTTCCGCAGAAGTACTATTTGATCGCAACAATAAATATTTTTAAGTTTATTTTCTATACCTTCCCAATGTTAGGTCAAAAGTGTCTACTAAAAAAAAACAAAAATCAGAATAGTTAAAAGTTGTAAAGGAGCAACTCTCTACGAAATCGGCCGGTTTAGACCATTTTTATTTTTTGTATTTTTTGATTTGACTCAAACTTTGTGGGGGTCTTCCCTATGACCAAAGAAGCTATTTTGTGGCATTGGTTCACCCATACAAGTCTCCATACAATTTTGGCTGCTGTCCATACAACAATGGTACGTAAATATCCAAACAGCTGTAAATTTTGAGTGAATTTTCTGATCACTTTGGTGTCTTCGGCAAAGTTGTAGGTATTGATGAGGATTATTGAGAAAAAAAAAGGCACGCGGAAATTTTTTTTGCAGATTTTGTAATAATGGTGTCGATCCAAATCCCAAAATAAAATTCCCTGACTTTTCCCTGACCTCTCCAGACCACCAATTTTTTTTATTTGCTATTTTTTACTAACACATTGTTTGGAGCGTTTTCATGGTTTCATGCATTTTCCTTGTTGAATATTGCAAATTTAAGGTATTGAAAAAAATCAACGACTTTTTTTTTTTGATTTTTTTAACCATGAATTCTGCAAAAACTTAAAAACTTTTTTTTTATTTTGTCAATCATTTTTTTCTAATCGAACATCCAAAATGAGCAACCATAAAATTGTCCTGTGTTATTTTTATCTGGTGATGCCAAAAAATCTAGAGTTTTTTTGTTCTTTTTTTTTTTTGATGGGTCCTATAAACATATGAAACACAATAGCTTAGGGGCCTCAAAAAAATTGAAATAATTAATAATTACAATTGTTGCAAATTTCAAATTGCGATTAGTAAGTTTCACTTCATTTCCTAAAGAAAATTTAAAGTTAAAAATTAAAAAAAAATGAAAATTTGAATTAAAGTAAGAAGTCATGTTTAATTTTAAAATTGTTGCCTTTTGCGGAATTTTCAAACGAATTAGGCCGATGCCATTTTTGATTGTGTTTTTACAAAAAAGCTAAAGGTTTTGGAGACAAAAACTAAAAAAAAATGTAATTTTGTAGAACCTTAAGAAAGATTAAAACAAAACTGAAAAACTAAGAAAATGTACGATTAAATGAAATTTTTTCAAGTAAATGTTTAAGGTTTTGAAAAAGATCTAGGTCTTTTTCAACAAGGATTGTATTTAAGGTAAACGGCTTTCTTGAAAATATCTTCTTAAAAAATAAAAAAATATTTTTTTTATGTAAAATTTAAAAAAAAAAATTTTTTACCTTGACCAGCACCTAGACGATCATTCACTCGATCAATACATTTTATAAAAATAAAAACAAAATACAACCTGCTCGAGCTTTTCAAAAAGTCATTATTTATCAAACTTAGATATTTGGGTGTTTTGGAATAGATTCCAAATTTAAGCTCGATCTGACCACGGGAACTCCTCCTTGTAACCCCTTGAATGTTGTTTGGGGAAAATATGTAAAATGTAGTTGTACAATCCCTATGAAATCTCGGATGCTGGAAACAACTCTTCCGAAGAGACCATATTTTATAAATTCTTGAACTCTCAAATTCCTTTTTTTCAGAAATGTTAAGGAGAAATAAAAAAAATCCGCGCCATCCCAAAACCCAATCCGCGCAAATTCCGCGTCATTTTATGAAAAATAATTTTCATAATAAATTCAATTTTGTAATCTCAGAACGCAGCATCTTGAAACGCTGAAAATGTATTTTTGCTAGGATTAGGTAAACTAGAGGAAAAAGCCAAAACAAACATTTTGGCAAAAAAAAAAAACAAAAATTCCAACATTTTGAAATTTAGATCTAAAAACTCAATGAAACTCAAATCTTTAAAAAAATAATAAAATTTTAAAATTGTAATAAATTGTCGATCTTGAGGTTTTAAATTTAAGATACAGTTAATGATGATCTTACCAAAGCGTAGCTTAGAAAAATCGAAGCAAATTTTCCTACACCTTATTCTTAAAATTTTAGAAGAATTTAAGAATTGAAGATTTTAAGATTTTAAGAATTTAAGAATTTAAGGATTTAAGAATTCAAGAATTTAAGAATTTATGAATTTATGAATTTAAGAATTTAAGAATTTAAGAATTTAAGAATTTAAGAATTTAAGAATTTAAGAATAGTATTTTTTTGTTCTCTTGATTGTTGTTTTTTATTTTTATTTTTTTTGCATATTGATATCTTTGATTTTTGTTTTCAGAATTTATTTAATTTTTGATTTAAAAATTTCGGATCTTTTTTTTTATATCAATTTATCTTTTTTGGGTTTTTTAATACTATTTTTTTAGTTTTTTTTTCCTAATTTCTGAATAATCTAATTTTGAAAGCTGGAGTTGTAATTTTTGAATGTTTTGATTTTTTTTATTTTTCTTCAAGAATGTTCAAATTAAAAAAAAATATTTCTTCTTGTTGAATCCCATCTAAATTTCAAAGGCGGAGAAGCTTCTGTTACATCCAATCAAGCTCATATTTGGGAAAGAAGCACAGTACACCCACTGGAACATAGTGGAATATGCCCAATAATAATTTGTGATACATTCAAATGTCTGTATCTTCAGGAAAAGTTTGAAATATAATTAAGATTCACAAGATTAAAATTGATTGTATCCAGTATAAAAGAACAATAAATAAGGAATAAAAAACATTACTCAAAACTTTAAAGAAATCAAATATTCAGAGTCAGTATGTTTAAAAATAAGTTGAATGTAGTCCGTAAATACCCTGTTTTTCCATATTTTTTTGTTTTATTTCTTTAATTCTTGAATTTAATTCTTTAATTTTTAATTCCATTTCACCATCACTATTTTGCTTACATTTTAGATAACACACATTTAGACTATTTTGGATCATTTTTAAATCATAGTCCAGTTTAATTTTTAAAAAATAAGATTTTAGATTACGAATACTTGAGTGAAATTTTCTTGTTAGAATTTTAGAATAAGAATTTAAAAAATTAAGAAATCAGCAATTCCAAAATATCAGAACTTCAAAACTTTTAAAACTTAGAATCTTTATGCTTTAGAATTTTAGATTTTTTTTAATTTTCAAATGTTCGAATTTTTTAACTTTGGATTTTTTAAATCATTCAATTTTTCTGACAAAATGTATGATTTTCTCTATGGTCCCTAAGCATGCTAAGCAAACAACCAATTTTAGAACAAATCTCTGAGGATGGTGGGGCAACTGCCTCATATTGTCCCACCCTGTGTGCGCTAGTAATTTGTATTTTTTAGTTGAACGGAAATCCAAATCAAATCCAAATTATTTGATTTTTAAACCTAAACATTGCAAACAAGCTACGCGCTATTCATCGTGATCCTTTTCTTAAGCATTTTTATATGGAGTTCTGCGTTCCTTCCGGACTGACCAATATAAAAAATTAAATACATATTATCAATGTTGCAAAGTTTGGCCTGGAAGACATTCAAATACAAGATCAAGGGCGAATTTGTAATAAGAAATGAAATTTTGTAGTAATATTTTTAAGATCATCGAAATTACCTGACCCAGCATAAAATTCCCTGACTTTTCCAAGTCAAATAAAATTCTCTGACAATTCCAGGTTTTCCCTGACTTTTCCAGAAATCGACACCATGTAAATCAACTTGTTTTCACAAAACTTCAGTTTCCCAAAATACTTATTTTTTTATTTTCGAGATTTTTTGATATGTTTTAGGGGACAAAAACTCGCAACTTTTGAGCAATAGAGAAACATGGTCAAAAATTCTGCCACTGAGTTATGCATTTTTGAAAAAATAGTTATTTTTGGAAAAAAATCGAAATTTAATGCAAAAACAAATTTGACGTAATTTTTAATGTAAAATTGAATTTCCAATCAAAAAGTACTTTGCAGATTTTTTGATAAAGGGCTCTGTTTTCAAGATAAAGCCACCGAAAGTTTGATTTTAGCGAAATATTTGCAGCTTTTCGATTTTTAAAAATAGTGACCATGAGTGACCAAATTTTTTTTGTTGAAAAGTTCAGAAAATTTGCTGTAAAATTGTAAAAGAGACATTGAAGATTGGACCTGTGGTTGCTGAGATACAGCGGCTTAAGGAAAAAGAAACAGGAAAATAGAGGAGAAAAGCAACTCGCGACAAAATTTTTAGGCTAGGAATTTTGACAGGTATGATTTTCATAAAGTATTCGCCTCCTTTTCTCTCCCACTGAAAACTGCGGACAATGTAGCTGTCAAACTAGGCCAAACTGTTAAAGTCACTCACGAAATGAACTTTGAGTGATTTAAGTTCATTTCTGACGTCACGATTTTCTCCTTTATTGAAGTTTTCTAAGTCTCACCCAAACTACCCACCATTTTCTAATGTCGATATCTCCGCAACTAATGGTCCGATTTACAATGTTAAAACATGTAACATTCATGAAATTTTCTGATCTTTAAAAAAAAATATTTTGAGAAAATATTAAATCAAGACTAACAAAAGGGCGTAATATTTAAACTTTTTAAATTTCAATTTTACACTGAAAAATTACGTCAAATTTGCTTTTGCATTAAATTTCGATTTTTTTCAAAAATCACTATTTTTTTCAAAAATTCATAACTCAGCGTGTTTCTCTATGGCTCAAAAGTTGCGGTTTTTTGTCCCCTAAAACATATCAAAAAATCTCGAAAAAAAGGAATTTGGGAAATGAAATGAAAGTGATTGTTGTTTTTCTCATCCAGTCTGTTTTACTTGTTAAAAGATGGTTATAATTTAAATTTTGATGCAAAACTGAATTTTATACTCAAATTTGACCAGCAATCACCATTCAATCTCTCGTTTCAGGATCCCAAACGGTACCCGTTATTCACAACTACGGCCACGGTGGCTGCGGCGTTACGCTCTGCTGGGGATGCGGCATCGAAGTATTGGAACTTAGCAAATCCCTCAACCTGGCCACCACAACGCGATCCCGATTATAAACTGCCTTACTGCTTGTTGACTTTTGGAGTGTTCGGATGAATAATTCTACGTCGTTATTTTAGTGCATAATTTGTAGATGTCAATGTTTTCCAGTGTGTTTAGTTGCATTTAGTTTGTAAAATGAAATCTTATAGTGCGTAATAAACCTTAACACGTAGATATCTGCTTACTAGTGAGATAACAAAGATCTTGCAAATTCACTTTCTCCGTCGAAAGATTGTCCCCAACTTACCAACCCATCATCAGGACTCAGAACCGATCGAACTGGATGACGTCCTTCATGAGGAAACCGCGCAGCTGCCAGATCGCGTCCACGACGGCTTCCGGCTTGTCGCGGCCCTTCTTGCCGAGCCAGTGGACGGGCAGCCGGTTCGGGTCCTGGTTGGGCAAGGTTTCGCGCGTCACCGTTAGGGTTTTGGGCCAGGGTGTCGTGTACTGGGCGCCCGCCTGGAGGCCCTCAATGTACCGGATGTACGCTTCGGAGTGGAGCACCCGCTGGGGCCGCGGTGGCACCGTTACGAACAGCGGTTCGGCTGGTGGAGCCGGGACGACTGGGGAGAAAGAGATAGAGGATTGTTATTGTGAGGGTAATTGGTAGAACTAAGTTTTTGAAAAAGCATGCAAACGGGTTTTCTTGAGATGGCTAAACTTTCTAAGAAACTCACAATTAGCTATTTTGTTACTAGTTTAATTTGAATATCACATTCCAAAATCAATCACTCAAAAAGAACACTAATAAAATTAAACCAGAAATATTAGGAAAGCGGCTCCGGTCATTTTCGTCATTTGGATGCGACCGTCAGTTGATACACACGAAGTTGACACGAAAGAATGCCGACCTGAACACTCAAACAGTCGGGCGGCACGACTGCACATGCTTTCTCTTTCGCTCTTTTGTTATCTTCTTCTATCTTGTAGAGGTAAGTGTGGTGACAGCAATCATTTGAATGCAGTCATGACATATTTTTCTCAGATAAGTGTGATAATAAAATTTTGCAACGAATATCCTATGATTGACTTCATTTCCCACAACAAACTAAAATTTCAATAATTTCATGCTAAAATTCAATGTTTGAAATTCTCCTGGCGTACGTACCCAAATAAAATAATGCAAAATAAAAGAAAAAATCAAATCAACAAACCAAAACTCACAATTATAATACGGCGCAGGTATTAAATTACTTGACTGATTGTTAGCTCCAGCTGATCCGGCTCCCGCAACCGACTGGCCGCCGCCCTGAGCAGTTCCACCTCCCCCCGACCCGGCCGCACCTTCCACGGTCGGACTTGCCGCGGCCACCGGAACCTGTGACGACGAGGCCGACCCTCCTGCAGGCCCCAACCCCGCCGCCGACGGCCTATGCTTCATCGTCGAGGGGTGCGCCTGCGAGATCGATTGCCGCTTGGCGTACACAAAGTTCTTGCTGCGATCGGACGGGGCGACAAACTTGGCCGGGGTTTTCGTCAGGTGGACCTCCCGGACGTGCTTCACCAGCCGCTGCATGTGCGGGAAGGGTGGCATGCTGCGCCGCAGCCGGGCGCACCCGCGCCAGATGCACGAAAATTCCTGCTCAGCAGCTTTCATGAACGTTTTATACACGCAGCCGGTGACGTCCGTGACGCAGTGCTCCATGCAGTCGAACGGGTCCTCGAACTGGTAGTCGCACTTGTCCCAGCTGCACTCGTACACCTGTTTGGGAGGGGAAGTGAAAAAAAGAATTAACGTCTGAATCGATAATAGGCCAGACTACCATCGCAGAACATTTGACGAAACATGTTTGGCATGTTAAACAACAGAGTTATTGTTCGAATAGTCCAATTTCCCGTCCCGGGAAAAAAATTCCCGGAAATTCCCGAAAACATATATTATTCCCGTTTCCCGGGAAATTTGTAAATTTCCCGGGAATTCCCGAAATTAAAGCGGAAGTATAAATTTTCCTATTTTTTTGGCACCAATATTTTGAAAATATACAAGAAAAAATAATGAATGAATTAATCAACTTGTCTGTAAATTGCATGTTAAGGTTTGATTCAGATAGTATTTATTTCTGAAGCATTCACAACTGGGAACAGATCTTGCTTATTTGTTGGGCAACAAAAATAACGCTATTATAGAATGAAAATAAACTATTTTATTTTAGTAACCTTTTCTAACCAAAAATATTTTTATATCAATCGAAAATAAGGTATTAACCCCTTCTGGCCAAGACCAAAATTGAGATATTTTTAAACGTTTCTGTTTCAATGAAAATTTAATTGATAATTTTAAAAAAAGGGGTTGTGCAAGAAGAGCTTGTTTAATAGTATTCGAAAAATTACAGTCTTTAAGGGCGGGCGTTAGAAAGTTTATTAAGAAAAACATGTATTATTTAATAAACCACTTTTTGAACAATGAATATTTTTTAAGCTAAATCATTTATTAGCCTGAATACCATGTTACAAAAACTATACCATAAATGAAACCATAAAAAATCATACAAAATCATATGAAAGGTGCCCACGTTTGAAAAACTTTGAATTGTGATTTAATGAAATAGTATTTCAATTAAAAAAGCACGAGGAGTTAGATTCTTAAGCTAAATTCAATGATTAACTTTTTATTCATAAGCTGAAACCAAATCTTACTCAATTTCCAAACACCTTGATTTAAAAAATAACACTTCACAACAAAAAAAATACGAACGATTTTTTTTTACTTGGTACGAGACAGCATATAAAATTAAAGTTTTTATATTTTCATAAATTTGTATGATTTTTTACAAGCAGTTAAGTCATCACACTTATTTGGACCATTAAAGTTGCTGTTCTATACAATTTTGTTACAAAATATTTATCAGAAGCGGGATCAGAATCATTTTCGATAAATTTCAAATTTCCCGGGAAATCGGTTGAAAATTTCCCGTTTCCCGGGAATTTTGTATTCCCGGGAAATTGGACGCTCTAGGCTAGGCTTTATTATTTTGTTTTGTTGTAAAAGGATCGGTCACTGACAGAAATTGCATGATATTTGGCAAAGCTCGGGAAACAGGTATCATAATAGGGACTGTTCTTTTATTACGTAACGCAGTTAGGGGTAACAATTTGTTACTATAGGGAGCAGTGTTGAAAATCTGACGACTATGATTAATTTGGCGATTAATCGCTTTATTCTCAAATTGCCACGACTAGCTGTCATTCATCAAGAGTGCAGACGATGATTGTAACAACCCATGACTGCTTGTGTTAAATGGGGAAAATTATAATCAGATCGCAGCAAGTTGACGACTATACCCAATCATTCAAATTTTTATTCGTCTATGCCACAGCCAGCGAACAAGTGTCAGTCGGGAAAGAAACGATCAAAGCATACTCAGAAGGGCTTTCTTCAGGCAATCGTTATTCGCTCGAAGGGATTTTTTTTCAACCTTGATAGGGAGAGAGGGGAAGGTCAAAAACCCAAAATTTTGCGTTACGTAATAAAAGAACGCTCCCATAAACCCGATCGTTGGATGTCTACTGGTTTTTTCTTTTGCATCTTTGATGTTTTTTTTTTAATATTGACTTAAGGCGGTTAAAAAAAAAATCCAAAATCCAAAAAAGAAAATTGTCGTGGTAATTATTGCACTCGCTCGTAATCTCGCACGAAATATTACGATCTTATTTTTTGAACGGTAAATTGTAATTGAGCAGTTCTCTAGGATTTCGGTCATTCGATTTTTTTGTATTTTTTAATCCGACTGAAACTTTTTTGGTGCCTTCGGTATGCCCAAAGAAGCCATTTTGCATCATTAGTTTGTCCATATAATTTTCCATACAAATTCGGCAGCTGTCCATACAAAAATGATGTATGAAAATTCAAAAATCTGTATCTTTTGAAGGAATTTTTTGATCGATTTGGTGTCTTCGGCAAAGTTGTAGGTATGGATACGGACTACACTGGAAAAAAATAATACACGGTAAAAAAAAATTTGGTGATTTTTTTATTTTTTGATATGTTTTAGAAGGCATAAAATGCCAACTTTTCAGAAATTTCCAGGTTGTGCAAAAAATCACTGACCGAGTTATGAATTTTTTAATCAATACTGATTTTTTCAAAAAATCGAAATTTTGGTCGTAAAAATTTTTCAACTTCATTTTTCGATGTAAAATCAAATTTGCAATCAAAAAGTACTTTACTGAAATTTTGATAAAGTGCACCGTTTTCAAGTTATAGCCATATTTAAGTGACTTTTTTGAAAATAGTCGCAGTTTTTCATTTTTTTAAATTAGTGCACATGTTTGCCCAGTTTTGAAAAAAATATTTTTGAAAAGCTGAGAAAATTCTCTATATTTTGCTTATTTGGACTTTGTTGATACGACCTTAAGTTGCTGAGATATTGCAATGCAAAGGTTTAAAAACAGGAAAATTGATGTTTTCTAAGTTTCACCCAAACAACCCACCATTTTCTATCGTCAATATCTCAGCAACTAATGGTCCGATTTTCAATGTTAATATATGAAACATTTGTGAAATTTTCCGATCTCTTCGAAAAAAATATTTTTGGAATTTTCAAATCAAGACTAACATTTCACAAAGGCCAAACATTCAATATTACGCCCTTTTAAAATGTTTGTCTTGATTTGAAAATTCCAAAAATATTTTTTTCGAAAAGATCGGAAAATTTCACAATTGTTTCATATATTAACATTGAAAATCGGACCATTAGTTGCTGAGATATTGACGATAGAAAATAGTGGGTTGTTTGGGTGAAACTTAGAAAACATCAATTTTCCTGTTTTTAAACATTTGCATTGCAATATCTCAGCAACTAAAGGTTGTATCAACATAGTCCGAATAAGCAAAATATAGAGAATTTTCTCAGCTTTTCAAAAATATTTTTTTCAAAACTGGGCACACATGTGCACTAATTTAAAAAAATGAAAAACTGCGACTATTTTCAAAAAAGTCACTTAAATATGGCTATAACTTGAAAACGGTGCACTTTATCAAAATTTTAGTAAAGTACTTTTTGATTGCAAATTTGATTTTACATCGAAAAATGAAGTTGAAAAATTTTTACGACCAAAATTTCGATTTTTTGAAAAAATCAGTATTGATTAAAAAATTCATAACTCGGTCAGTGATTTTTTGCACAACCTGGAAATTTCTGAAAAGTTGGCATTTTATGTCTTCTAAAACATATCAAAAAATAAAAAAAAATAAAAATAGTGTTTTTTTGTAAATCAAGTTTTAGTGATAAAAAGTTAAATAAAAAAATCACCAAATTTTTTTTTACCGTGTATTATTTTTTCCAGTGTAGTCCGTATCCATACCTACAACTTTGCCGAAGACACCAAATCGATCAAAAAATTCCTTCAAAAGATACAGATTTTTGAATTTTCATACATCATTTTTGTATGGACAGCTGCCGAATTTGTATGGAAAATTATATGGACAAACTAATGATGCAAAATGGCTTCTTTGGGCATACCGAAGGCACCAAAAAAGTTTCAGCCGGATTAAAAAATACAAAAATTAAAATTGAAGAAAAAAGACCGATTTCGTAGAGAATTGCTCAATTGAGATCATTCGATCGTAATTTCCCGATCTAAAAATCAAAATATCAAAAATAATTTAAAAAAATAAAAATTCAAATCTTTAAAAAAAATTAACTTAAGAATTCTAAAATTGAAATGTCGAACATTCTAATTTTAAACATTTAAATTAGAAAAAAAATAGTAAAAACTAAAAAAAAAAAATAACTTTAAAATGAAAAAAAATGCAAAAAATATAAAAAAATTCAAAAAAGTCAAAAAATACCTAATTTAAAAAAAGTGAAAGATATAAAAAGAATTAAGTGTTTAAAAAAAACATAATTATTTTTTTTTATTCGTTTAAAATAAAAACAAAATTGCTTTTTAAAATTTAAAATCTACATTTATTTTATTTTTAATTTTTTTTTTAATTCTGGAGTAATACGAGAAAAGGGCGGATAAGCATTTTGACAGTTCGATCTATTTTTCTAAGCTTCAGGAAACTTTTTCACAAAACTCGAAGTGTAAAACTATAGCTGGCTTCCCCAGCTACATCTCAACACTTCGGGGTTTGTTAAATAGTTACTTGTTGTCTCGTTTTTTTAAGTTGCAGCTGTCAAAATGCTTTTTCGCCCTTGTCTAATGTGGCTCCGGAATTTTTGTTTTTTTTTTTAATTTTTGGGATTAAAATTTTATGAACTTAAAAAAAATAAAAATTACCTTTTTTTTTATTTTCAAAGGTTTAAAAATATTAAGCGTTTGAAAATAACATTTAACTAAAATATTTTTTGTTATTAGAATTTTTAAATTTTTGTTTTTTCAGCTTTTTTATGAACGTTCAAGTTTTTAGATTTTTGTTAAATCTTTGCAGTTTTTGTATTTTTTTTTTAATTCTATTTTATTTTTTTTTTGTTTAGATTTTTATAATATTTGAAATTGTTATTGCAAATCGACCAAAACAATGTGCCAATGCCAAAGTGTTAACAAAGAGTCTATTCGACTCGTCCCTAATGTAAACATCAACTGACAGGACTCGCTGTTTACACCTCCACATTGATTCATTTACATAGTATAACTTGAAATTTTCATCGTAATTTCACGATCCATGAAAATTACTGTAACTCAAAGCGTATCAAAAAGTGGACAAAAATAAACTTGTAGGAATTTCGACGGGCTTTCTGAAAAAAATACACTGAAAGAAAAATACACGCCACTTCCATGAGATTTTTCAACTTTTAAGTTTGAAAGTTAAATTTGAAGGTGATGTCACGATTTTTTTCGTTCAAAATTTTTGAGGAAATAGCAAAAAATGTAACAAAAAGACTCAAGAAAAATGCAGGATGTTATGTCTCTCCCAAAAAAAAATACAAAAAATCATTTACTAAAACTGTTTTTTTTTTTTTAAAGTGGTCTACTGCCGTTCTACGCATTATTGTCCCATGTCATTTTTGGACGATTCTGACTTTTTATCATTTTTAAGTTCAGTTTGACGTAAACATTCAGAAAAACACATAAAATCTAGTACTTTGTTCGGAAACTCATTAAAAACAACACCAAGTCTGTTTGTCCCATCGTTGTACTTCTACGCATAATTGTCCCACCAAGTATTTTCTATCACGAAATCATTAGTTTTACGAAGCAATTTATCTTGTTTATCTTTTGTATAGCAAGAGGATTACAAATAAGGATGATAAAACGATAACCGGGGTGATTAGGGACATATAGAGCTAAAAGGGACCCACGGGACAATTATGCGTAGAAACGCAAAAATCGATCGAAAAATTTCAATCGCGTTTTTCTCAGTTGTACTTTTTCGAACATGGGACAATTATGCGTAGAACGGACTGCCGTCAAAATTTTCAAAAACCGATAGTGGGAATCGATTCCCCAGACAATTTTACATAAATGTCTCCATATTGACCATTGTTCTATGTCCAATCCTTGTGAAGATACAGCGGGTTGAAAAATAAAAATGTTGGAAAAATAGGTTTGTTGATGGTTTTTTTGCAATTTATGACAGACTTGATTTTTCAGTTTCGAAAATACCGGAAAACGAGATTTCCCAAAAGTTTGTCTTTGACAGCATTTCAATTGGAAGTATGGGCTTACAGATATGACCTTAATTACGTTGCTCATAACTGAAAATAGTATTTTTTTTTTCAGTGTGGTAAAATCCTGGATAGTAAATAAGCTTACATAAATATTAAAACGAGTAAAATTAAAAATCTTTCAAAAACAAACTTATGGGAAATTGTACGAGCTTTCCGATAAAAATATTTTTGAGACTGAAAAATCAAGTCTGTCATATAGAAATTGCAAAAAAAAAACGTTACTTAATCCACCTTTAGGTGGTTGGTGCCTTCCTCTCATTTATAGAGTGATTACAATCCCCTCAAGTGTCCACATGGTTTATGAATCTTCCCTAACGTGATCGCAGCACCTAAGAGGTCCTAATAAAAATAAGTGACGTGTAAAAAAACCAGACTTCCTACAGACTTGTTGTCAAGATTATACAGACACCGCCTATAAGGAAAATGGCATCCCTCTACAAGGCTTTTTTCGTGGCGATCAAACGGGACCATTTGAGGTTATGTAAATTCAGACCATTTTTGAAACTGCTTGTAATTTTAGATTGGTAAGTCAGATCTTAAAAATTCTTAATCCACAAGAAAGGTCTTCTCATATGCTTTCTAAAAATATATAACATGTGAGTGTTTCATGAAAAAACCACCCTTTTTACCATAATTTTAATTTAATATGAAACAGTTTTTTAAACACTTTTTAAATACATGATATAACTGCATTAATTTAAATAGCAACTTAGGGGACGTTAAGACGGATCGATTATAACCATTCCGGCCAAAATCGGTTGAGCCTGTGACGAGATATTCCAGTGACATTGATTTGGTACACATGTCTACATACAGCCAAACACACAGACATTTGCTCAGCTGGTGATTCTGAGTCGATATGTACAAATGAAGGTAGGTCTAGGAGATCTAACTAAAAAGTTCGTTTTTCGAGTGATTTAATAGCCTTTCCTCAGTAAAGTGAGGAAGGCAAAACCATCAACAAACCTATTTTTCCAACATTTTTATTTTTAAAACCTCTGTATCTTCACAAGGATTGGACATAGGACAATGGCCAATATGGAGACTTTTATGTAAAACTGTCTGGGAAATCGATTCCCACATTTTAGGCTATTTCCTCAAAAATTTTGAACGAAAAAAAAATCGTAGCATCACCTTCAAATTTAATTATTAAACTTAAAAATTGAAAAATCTCATAAAAGTGGCGTGTATTTTTGTTTCAGTGTTTTTTTTTCAGAAAGCCCGTCCAATTTCCTAAAAGTTTGTCTTTGACCACTTTTTGAGTTACTACTTTGAGTTACAGTAATTTTCAAATTACAAAATACAAAAAAATATTTAAATTACTTGCGCCCTTCTCAAATGTCATTTTCGAGTAAAATTGGCTCCAGATACACAAAAATGGCTTATATAGGCCTAGGATAACATGCCTAAAAAGTTTCATTGAAATCGTAGAGGGTCGGGTACAAAAGTACCAGAAAAATTCCTGATTTGAGCTGGAATTGCTCCATAAATTTTGGTGTATTTTCTGGAAACATTTCATCGCACAAATTTAATGGCACATGTCAGGCTGAGAATTGGCGAGGAAGTGTCATTCCCCGCCAAACATATCACCGACATGACATGAGAAAGCTTGAGACGTCTATAACTCAGCGCCCAAAATTTATGTGCGACATCATCGCACGATCACGACTAAATGTGACAAAACTGGAGAAAGAGGGAATCAATAGTTCCCTCCTTGAATTTAACAGTAGGTGTATTGTTTAACATGCCTGAAAAGTTTCGTGAAAGCCAGAAATAGTCGCTGGAATTATTCTTGCCATCAATAAAAAAAAAGAAACATTAAACATAAATAAAAGCTACACTAAACATAAAAAATCAGAAATGAAAAATAAAGATTTGAAAAATGTAACAAGTAACCCTACATGATTCGTCGTAATTTCCTGCACCAACGGTCCGTCCGATTTGCCCGGCGCCGGGCTCGGGCAGTTGCTTTCGCCAAACTCGGCCGCATGCTTGGCCGCGTTCTCCTCGTTGATTTTAGACGCTCGCTGCTCCCACGCTGCCTTCTCGTGATCCGGCAGCGATCGCCACTCGTTACCCACGATGCGGGACACCTCGCCGAAGGTGCAGTCCGGATTAGAGGCGCAGATGCCCTTCCGGTGTTCGCTCGAGTACAGGATGTACCCGGTGACGAGCTTTTTGCCCGCCTTTTTGTCCTTTTTCCCCGTGCCCGTCTGGGGGGTGGCGAGGGCGTTCGACGGAATCGGCGAAGCCGTCATCAGCATGTCGGAACCGATCGACGGTGGCCCATCGATCGAGTCGTCGATGATGCCGAACTCGTCCTTGCAGTCCTGGAATGAGTCGGGCGTGGAGCGCGGTTGAGGAAGAAATTTGATTTGTGGTGAGTTGGTGAAAGTGTATGATGATTGTATGGGCATGTGATTTATTTGTTGTTATGAGTTGATGAGTGATTTTTTGTTGAGGGATTGGTTTTGGCTTGATTACATCTTTAAGCAGGGTGACCACTCAAATCCCATTTTCAAATTCCCGACTTTTCCAAAAGCTCGAGAAAATAGGCCTTTCTTATCTAAATAATTAAACACAAAACTATTTATAAAAAAAAGTTAATACCATCCATCGAAAAAAATCTAAACAAATAAAAAAAAAAACAAACTATTTACAATTTTCGTAAAAAAAGAAACCCAACAACAAACTTCATAATTTTAAAGAATTTAGAAAAATATCAAGGAAATCGCTTAGAAAAAAATAGGTTTCCTTCTATTTTTTTTTTAAATTTTGATATTGATTTTTTTATCAATGCTGATGTATCCAGTTATCAGTATTTATCTGAAATGAAAAATGAAATGAAATGAAAAATGAAAAAAATCAGCTTGATAAGATTCCATGTTTAACAACTTATTTTATGCGAAATGTTCGAAGAGACAAACTCTTTAAACATATTTGCAATATCTTAAATCAAAATTAGCAAAAAAGAAAAAAATATTTGCAATGGCTTAATGGATTTAGTTAAACCTTCAAAATATTTACTAAGCAAGGTTGTGAATCGATAGAATTATTGTCGATAATATTATCGTCTAACGATAACGATAATCTATCGTAATCGTTGTTCCGATAATTCTATCGGCGATAATTATATCGACGATAAATTACAATTAATATATTTCTAAAACTGACTAAACCAGCCAAATTATGTTGAATTTTAAAGCTTCCTCTTAGTCAATATTTTTTGATAATATGGTAATTTTCAAAGTATAAATACTACAAAAAATTACGAAATACCGTATTATTTTTTTAAAGTACTCAAATTTATATGATTCGCAATATGGATATCAAACGATTCGAAATTTTTCATGCATTTCCACTGTTTTTGAGTTTTTTTGAATGAAATACTTAAATTTTCACGAAATACGGTATTTTCTCGAAAATACTCAAATGATTATAATTCACAACATAGGTATCAAACAATTCGAAATTTTGCATGAATTTTCACTGTTTTTGAGTTTTTTTTTTTGAATGCGATATTAAAATTAGATTAGATTAGATAAGAATGAAATATTAAAATTTTCACAAAATACCGTATTTCCTCGAAAATACTAATATTTTTATAATTCTTAATATGGGTTTCAAACGATTCTAATTTTTGCATGTATTTTAACTGTTTTAGAGTTTTTGAATAAAATACTCAAATTTTCACAAAATACCATATTTTTCGGAAATACTCTAGTTTTTATAACTAGCAATATGAGTATCAAACGAAGCGACATTTTACATGCTAACTCTAAAACAGTTAAAATTGCTAACAATAAAAATTAGAATTTTCGAGAAAATAGGGTATTTTATAAAAAATAGTATTTCATTCAAAAATCTCTAACACATTTACATAACATTTCAAATTTCGAATCTTTTAACATAGCGAATTATAAAAATTTCAGTATTTTCGAAAAAAATACGGTAATTTGTGAACATTTTAGTATTTCATTCAAAAAACTCTAAAACAGTTAAAATACATGCAAAATTTCGAATCATTTCATATCCATATTGCGAATTCTAATAATTTGAAAAATTTCGAGAAAATACGGTATTTTGAAAATTAAAGTACAGTAGTTGTTCGGTAACTGGGTTGAGAACATAGCCCAGTCAACGAATGCTGTTCGCTAACTGGACTGAACGAAAAATAACGAGGAGACTGCCGATGCATAATATTTTTTTTGATGAAATATTAAAGTAAAAGTAACTTAAATTCAATTACAATGATTACTTTTCATATTTCTCTAATTGTGACTTGAAATTACATAAAAGTTTAAAAAAATGTTTTTTTATTTGTTGAACATGATTTTTGCATCCGTTAACCCAGGGATGCCACATTTGAAGATTTTCGAGCACAGGCTCAATGCTCAAACGTATTGTTTTGCCATGTTATTCGATGATTTTTAACACGGTGGGTAAGAAGGGGATTATTATGCAACTTGCATGCACCTCGGAAATTCCTTCTGGGGTTTGTTGGGGGGACTATTCTGAGTCAGAAAAACCGATTCCCAAAATATTCTGTCGGTGAAAACTGATTTTATCTCGATTTGAAGTTAAAAAACATAATATATCACCTAAAACCTCAAAAATACGTCTAAAATCTCGGTCTAACTCTGGACAAAGAAGTTAATTTTCATCAAGATATCAATTCTTAGTTCCCAAAATATAATCCTGACAAAGTACACCTTAAATCGGTCCATTACTTGAGTCCCAGCGTCATCAGGAGGTATAAAATAGTGTTATTTGAAAAAAAATATTTTCAATTTGCTCTGGTAAATCAACTGTCATGTCTGAATTCGAAAACTAATGTTGTAGCATTGTTGCAAACAAAATGAAGAACAATTTTGCAGAAAAAAGTATGACATTTTATCCATTTTCGGTAATGTTATGACTATATTAGTGGGAAAGTTGCTGCCAATTTTCAAAATTCTTCGATATTGAATCAATTCCTGTTATAAACAGCTACTATGATCATACTCAGTAGGATGTGACAAAAATTACATTTTGGCGGGCATTCAGGAGCTGGTTACGGTGGGCATACTGAGTCCAAATCCCAAATTGTCACGAACTGTCACTTTTTACACGGCGCTCACGAACACTATCAAAACAAACATTTGGTAGTGTTTGTGAACTCCGTGTAAAAGGGGTGTCAAACTAAAAAGTGACCCCGTTCGTTTGACAACAGTTGGTGTCAAACCATCGGGGTTTGAGTGTAACGATAACCAAAGATTATCGTTATCGTCCCGACGATAACGATAAAACTATCGTTATCGAACCTCTTGGTTAGCAGAAACGTCAGTCTGAATACATTTGGCTTTGTTTGCATGTTTTCTGCAAACAAAAAATAGTGCGAGTTTGTTTGTTTGTTTGCCATAGTCTAATACATCCTACATCGTGGTAGGAATGTACTGTTAAATGTTTTTGATGAAAAATTGAATTTGTAACCGAAAAAAGCAAAGCAATCCACTTTAACGACCCCCGTGTCTTTAGTGGTCTCTGTTGTAAGTTTCTGCTCATTTCTAGGCGTCCGAAGGTTATGTGTGGTGAGTCACCCAAAACCTCTTTTACGCAAATGGACATAGCAACTTGTAACCGAAATGAAGGGTAAAAATACCCATTTTAAGTTTTTTTAAGATTCATGGAAAACAATGTAAATGAGCCAAATCAATAGGAACAAGCTGCTTGAATTTCACAAATTCAAAAAATGAATGTGTCTTAAATTCTTAAGATATGAACGTCAACATTTTAAAATTAGAAATTTAGTCTTTTGAAGAATTTTTAGATTTTTGTTGGTTTGAATTTTTGAATTTGAAATTCTGAATCAATCAAAATATTTCTATCATGGAGCAGTTTTGATACTATTTTCTACTGGAGCATTCTGAACTGAAAAAATAAAGTAAATAACAAAGTGAGGACACATACACAGATGACACTTTTACTCATGACTCATCACTGATTCAAAGCAAGCTGGTAATCAAGAAAAAACTTCTCACTCAAACGTGTTATTCAACCAGCACTCAATGCCACAAAAGTAACGCTTCGCTTACCAGATCGCCCAGACCGAGTGTCCGATTCTCCTGTCCGGCGAGGATCTCCCCACAGGACACCTGCAACAAGAAGAAAAGAAGAAAACACACAAAACGGAAACAAGAAAGAAACAAAAAGAGAAAGAGAAATAGCTCACTGTAAAACAGGTGATTTCTACTAAAAACTATTTGGTGACACATCTACACACAGACACACAAGCGCGCTCGCTCTCACACACACACACCCATCGAACTCACCTTCGGTGGATTAATCGGCCGCCGGAAGAAGAATATCTCGTCGGTCGTGACCGCCTGGGTGTGGTTGAAGCGCTTCAGATTCCCCGGCACGACCTTGCGAATCTGCTTCTTCATCTCGTCGTAGATCGACTCGCACAGGAACACGTCCGGCTCGGCAATCTCCGTGGGACGGCCTGCAAATTACAAAGTGTGTTTATTAGAAAAAAAGAGGGTTTGTGGGAGGTCCTTTGCGGTAACTCACGTGTAATGTACTCGTGATGCTCGAGGACGGCGCACCGTCCCACGATGGCCACGGTCGGCGTGGTTTCCTGCACCGTCGAGAGCAGCATCTCCTGGCGGTAGAACAGCTTGCTGATGGTGCCGGGGACTTCCGGTGGAGTTAGGAGCCACGGGCCGCGGAAGAAGGACTTGTTGCTGGAAGGGTTTTGGTAGGTTGTAGCTTGGACAGGAAGAAGATTTGATCAACACTTACTCCTTGGTCTCCCAGATGGATTGAATCTGCGCCACGGATTGCTTGCCACCCTCGGTGGCCACGTACACAAAGTCTCCTGTTTTGACGACCCCGCTGCAGACGGTGTTGTACTGTTCGTAGTACACGTTGCCCTCTTCGGCGCCGTTCACAAACACCACCACGTTCGGTTTGTCCTTCTCAACCAGGGCTTCCTGCATCTGCAGTTCCGACAGTTCTTCCTTGTGCTTCTCGACGCGCTCCTTGAACACCGACATGACGCGACGCATCTCGAGCGAGGTCTCCCGCGGGACCAGTTTAACGGGATCGTTGGCGCGGGCCAGGTTCCAGGTTTTGATCTTCTTGAAGCACCGGCCCCGAGCGCTGTACCGTGACTCGCACACAAACACGTCCTTGTCTGCGAAACCCTCCGGGCGCATTTTGAAGTAGTCCTTGACGTGCATTACGAAACACTTGTTTTGGGCCTGCGTCAGCGGAACGGCCTGGTGCTGGTCACTCTTGAACACCTCCTGCTCCATGAACTTGCGCGTCTGCAGATGGTACGTCTCGTACGGCCGCAGAACCATGTTGCCGTACATCATCTTGACGCCCTCGCTGTTGGTCCACAGCCGTTCGATGTACATGATGCCTGGAACTGCGAGAAAAGGTCAATTTTGCACTCAAAAAAAGCTCAACCAACACTCACTCTTGTTATCCGGAAGGTCAACGTAGACAAAGTCCCCGGGGGAGAACACCTTCTGGTCGATGGTCATACTTTCGCCCTGGGACGGTTGCTGAGAAATGGAAAGAATGCAATAAAAAAAATCAACTCATGTGCCGAAACCCGGGATTGAACCGGGGACATTTAGATCTTCAGTCTAACGCTCTCCCAACTGAGCTATTTCGGCTGATGAGAGAAGCGTGTTCGTAGTGCATCTTGTGCGAAAGTTTCGACTGAGAGGGAATGAAACGGAGAGCTTTGCCTCTCAACAGTGTTGCCAGTTTGTTCAAACTGTTCAACTTGCTCACTTCTAGTACGGACTTCACTGTCTCACTCATCACCCTCACCAACACTCACCACCCCATCCGTGTCCGTGTCGGCTTCCTCCTCGAGCAGCTTGGACTGCCGGAGCGCCTCGACGGCCGCGCTCAGGTGCATCGCACTGTAGCTGAGCGCCGGCGAGTCCAGCACGTTCCCGTTCCGGCACAGTTCGTCCCGCTTCTTGATAAAGTACGACTGCAGCTCGATCGAGTCCTCAAACACCTGCGAGTCCGTCCGGCTCAACTTCCGCGCCCGCTCCATACACGCAAAGATGTCCTCCTGGAACATGTCCAGCCGCTTGTACAGGCCCTTGTCCAGCCGGCGCTTCACCAGATCCAACGAAATCCCACGAACCTTCGCCCCCTCGGGCGTTTCATCGTGCTCCGGCAGCTCAAACAGCGAATCCGAGTAGCACCGGTTCTCCTCGTCCTGGTAGTTGTACAGCGTGGTGAACAACGACAGCAGCAGCTCCTGCACCGCCTGCTGCACGTCCGGCACGGTTTCGTCGCTGCGCAGCGCCTGCTTCGTCTGGATGATCAGCTGCTGCAGGCACAGTGCGTCCTTGTAGATTTGCGAGTCCGGCTCGTTGTACTTGCACGCGTTCTCGAACATCAGCATAAAGTCCGCGGACAGCTCGTCCACGCTGTCGTACGCGTTCTTGCGCAGCTTCTGCTCGATCCGGTCCAAATCGAGGGGGTTCTTGATAATGTCGTAATAATCGGGGTATTCCTGGAAGAAGGGTAATTTTTGAGATGAAAACAAATTTTCAAACAGCTAAGACCAAAAAAATTTCCCATACCGGGAATCGAACCCGGGCCTTCTGGGTGAAAGCCAGATATCCTAGCCACTAGACCATATGGGATATTGAGAGGAGAGCGATTCGAAAGCTTTCAAAAGCGAAGCTTCGGCTGAATATGCAAGCCATGCAATGAAAAAGCTCACTGTGCAGTGATGCCATCGACCCAGCTAAAAGAATTGCGTTAATTTTAAATTTAAACTTTATGGTTCAAAACTGGATTTATAGCTTCGCAACTTTTACCATTTTTTTCAATTTGATTTAGGTTTGTTGTATTTCTCTTTTTGTTTGTAATTAAGAAGTCATTCCTATATCATCATTGATCGGAAGGTACGGTGTCGTAAAAAAGAAACAAAGTGTGTAAAATGTTCAAAACTTGTGCATGTAATAAGTCCTTTCTATATTATCGTTGACGAATCCTACTTTTTAAAGTCCTCCCCATAGCATCGTAGCTCGGGAGGCATCGAAAAACTAAGCCTTTATTCTTTTAACGTAAGGAAAAGAGGCAGACCGATTCTTAATGAAGCTACACCAAATTTTTTTTATTTTTCAATTTTCAGTGTGATTTTTTCAATGAAAGAATTCATTTTTATTATGATTCAATTGTTATTATTTTTTTTAAATCTGCTCCTTTTGTTGTCATGTCACGTAAAGAAATGACTGGCAAAAACTCAAATTTCCTTCAGGGAGCAAAAGATTCGTTTTTCAATTTTTGGTAATGCGTAGAAGACGAAATCAAACTGGCAAAAACGTAGGGATTGTTTTGGTGTGCCTTTTTTAAAATCCAGTATTACGATGTCACGCTACATTTTAAAGTCAGGGGAAGCACAGGTAATTATTAATTATCTTTTCAAATATTTAAAAACATTGCGGGGCTTCTTCTTTTAATGTTCCAGGATAATGATTCGATTCTATTTTCATTCATTTCGCTTATTTGCACTATTTAAACAACTTATTTGTCAAATCTGCTGTCTACTAATAACAGTTGAAAGCGCATAATTAATTCGCATTCAGAGGCTTGTTCTGGTGGGCGCAAATCCCAAATATGAGCTTGATTTGACGTAACAGGAGCCTGCGCTTTGCATTTGAATTGTACATGTGATTTAGCCCATAAAATCTTTTTTTTTTCAAAAATGTAATTTTTTGATGCATTTTTGCCACTTATACGTTTACTTCAAACATCACTGTAGGTCAGGACTTTGCACATATTCTGGTAAACAGTTATTGAAATCAAATCCTGGTGACGAGTTCGCTGGCAAACTTGGTTTGCTGTTGAACCTTCATTCGTATTTGACCTTGAACACTGTTCTGTTTGAAACAGGGTTCGTCGGGTTCGCCGAACAACTGTTCGAACCCGTGTTTAAACAGTTGTCTTAAACAAAAAGTTTAATGAAAAAAATGAGCTTTTACAGCCGATAATTAGTTGTTTTATTGAAATTTATGTAATTTTTGAGACAAACAATCCTTTTTAGCTGAGAGAATCGTGCATACCAAACAGAGTTCAAATCGAATTTTGAAATACAGCGTGAACTCGGGTTTGTGTTCAAACATCCGCACAGAATGGAATCAGAAAAAAGTTGCTGTTTGGACGCGGGTGACAAAATTTTGACAGAAGCTCAAACACTGAACAGTTCGACCGATGACTGCTGGTAAATATAACATTGAAGTTTTTAACAACCTGAAGCTCGGTGCAGGTAATTAACCCAAATATTTTTTTTTCGATTTTTTTTTTAAATTTTGCCCTTGTTCAGGAGGTCTTTTGTGCTACGAAAAACTTGACTTCTCTTGTTCTATGTTTTTCTTGATTCAATTTTAGTATTTTAATTTATTTTTTATCTTGTTTAGTTTATGTTTGTATTTGGTAGTTTTGGCTTTTTGTACCACCTCCTATCATTACATTTCCTATCTAATTTGTTTCATGTTTTACAGTCAATTTTTTAAATTTTTTTGCTTGTTTTTCACAATTTATGTTATAAAATGGCACCCTTATCATTGAAATTGTAAAAAAAATGCTTAGAGGCATGATTTGAGACTGCAAAATTACTGCATACTTTTATATTAAAATATAGAAAATGTTAGTAAAAAGCACAGCCATAGTTGACCCCTAAAAAATATTTTTTTAAAAACATTGGCAAAGTCACATAAAACAAGTAAAACTTCCAATCCTAAAATTATTTGAAATTTTAAAAGTTGTTGCAAAGAGTATTTCCATTCTCTCTGGTTATTCTTTCCAATGCTTTTTTTCAAGATCAAAAATATGTTGAAAATAGATTTTTGGCGATTTTTTTTAAATCGAAGCCCGTCTAAAGCCGGGGTTTGGTTGTAGAGGGTTAAAGTCTGGCCTGTTTTCTATCGAAAATTTGGCGCCAGCAAAAACGATAGGAGTGCATGCATTTTGTAACAGCAATAAAGCAACAAGAAAAATTGAAAATTTTGGAAAATCTTAAGAGATACTCCCTGGTTCGATTCTTTAGGTGTACATTTTGTGCCAAATCGGATAAAGTACGTAAAGATCGTTGAATTTTGTATCGGAAAAATCAAAAATTTATGCGGAGATTTTAATTTAAAGGTAGCGTTACATGTGTCGGATCATTGTCAAGTGTGAGATTCTTATGTAAAATTTAAGGGGTTACATACATGTAGAAAATCACTAAATTTCATATTACAGAAAATTTATTAAATCCACTTAAAAAGATGATTTTCAATCACTCCTGAAAGTTTCATGAAGATATTTCATGATTTAACTGAGTTAGAGACGATTTAAGCGCAAAGCCAACTGTCTAACTTTCTGAGCGTTTTTCTCTGAACATCAAGTTGATTTACGGGTGCCACGATATCTCGAGATGGGATGGACCAAATTGGCTGAAATTTTGGGTGAAGACTCCCAAGACATGTCCCGTGTGCATGACGAAGCCCGATTTTTTAATTTTTAAATTTTCACAAAATACAAAAATCAAAAACTGGCGATTTTTTAAATGAAAAAGAAAAAATATTTTTATCTTTTTTTTAAATAAACTTTTTGAAAATCGGCCTTCGTCATGCACACGAGACCGGTTGAACGAGTCTTCACCAAAATTTTGAGCCGATTTGGTCGAAGCAATGTTGAGATATCGTGGCACCCTCTTTCTGAAACTGTTAACTTCAAATAGCTATATCTCTCCTCTGACATTTTTGCCGATTTACATGTATGTAACCACTTAATGAAAAACAACTGCAAAACGATCCGGGTTAACCCACACATCAATTTTTGATTACTGAATTCAGTTAAATTCACTGAAACCTGCACTACTGAAATTTTCAGTAAATGATAACTTTCTGAAATTTCAGCAAACTTTGACAGCTCTATACAAATTTTGACTGAAATTCAGCGAAAAACTAACTGGAAATTTTAGAAGTGCAATTTTCAGTAAATATTAACTGAAAACGAATATCAGAATTTGCTGAGCAGACAAGTTATTAGCGATCTAAAGAAGACGTTTTAGCATGAAAATTTTTTTTATTCGTCAACTCTAACGATACGCGACCCTTAAACCTTAACCGATCTGGATCAAAATTGGCACAGTTACTAATATTTTTACCTTAAGAATCGAGCCAGGGGTATCCCTGGTGACGATTTTTTTTTATTTTCACCCTAGTATGCAACCTACTATTCAAATTTAACAAAAATCGGCTCGCAGAACTCGAATTTAATGATTCGATTTACGAAACGATTTTTTTTTTTGATCATGATACGATTTTCCGAAGGCCCATGCAAACGTAGGATAATCGAAACTTCGGATAATTGAGACTTCAGATAATCGATAATTTATCGATCCACCATCGACAAATTAAGACTGTCGATTGAAGAAAACCTCGAGATGCGTTCGAAGCTTGTTTTCAAAAATTCAAAAGTTTGAAAATTCAAAAAAAAATAGTTTTGAAAATTACAATTTAAATAGTCAAATATTGTAGAAATAACAAATTTCTAAATTGAAAAATTTAAAATAATCGAATGAAAAAATAAGTTTCTGAAGAAAAAAACTAAAACATTTTATAAGTTTTTAAAATTAATTCAAAATTAATATTTTTAATTATTAGGGGAACAGCATCTAATTCCAGCGTGCCTCTAATGTTGGCAGGTCAGAACTTTGACATGCAATTAAAGCTAATTAAACGCGTTTTCAACTGAAATCGAGTGATAAATAACTTAATAAGAAGTGAGCAAGCAAGTTTCTACCAAGAGTTTTGCAAAATTAGTTGTTTAAAAAGTGAAAATCAGCAAATTGGATGGAGTTAGGAGCGAGAGCTTAACCTGCCAAAGATACGAGAATTTCCCCTAAAATGTTTTAATTTTTTTAAATACAGTCGACTCTTTGGCTGCCAATCTCCGCGACATCAATATTGCTCTAGATATCAATAAAATATTCATTCTCTTCAAGCAGCATACTTTGATTTTTGTTCTATAATTTGATACCTCCTGCTCTCGATGGTCCCTTTAATATCGACAACGATAGAGTCCACTGTATGTAAATTTTAGAAATGTTGTTTTTTTTCAAATTATTTTTTTTTTTTTGAAAATGCTGTTACAAATTTCTTTCTTAATTTTCAAAAATGAGGAATTGGAGAGAAAAAAGAACGTCAATTTTCAAAAAAAAACCTAAATATCTGTCAAAAGGAAGGTTTGCCATCACCATTAAAATAAATACAGCTGAAATATAGTTTAAACTGCCAAAAGTGGATTAATTTTCCAAATTTTGATATTGAATTAAAATTTTGTTTATCCTTTGAAAAGAGATATTTGTTTTAATTTTTACACTTTCCACCGATCTGGCAACCATGCACGCGCGAAAGCTTTTTGCATCTAAAAATAGCACACGTAGCCAAGACATAAACCAGCGCGCCGCAGATTCTGCTTTATCGACTGTACACGATCATACGAAATTCCTCATTTTAGAGTTATTCTCACTCAAATTTGGTCAAAAGTGAGTCTCCTCCGAAATGAGGAATAAAAGTGAACTTTTTTACTCAGTTTTTAGAGAACCTTTGTTTGGCGAGTTTCACTCAAGTTTGTAGAATTAGCCTCAAATATGAGAAAAAAAATTGACTAAAGTTGAGTTGGTTCTTCTTGGCAGAATCAAAGTAAAAATACCTTTAAAATGAGTTATTCCAGAGTTTTACCACCACCTCTCCACCAGTAGTTTTATAAAATTCAGTGGGCAAGTTTACAACAGACAGGAGCGCCGACTGTGGCTTTAGCAAAGCCCTATTTCGCCGGAAAAAAAAATCTCAAAATTTTGCGTCGGCGCCCCTGACAAAAATTTGTAGTTTTTAAAACAAGTGGCAAAATTTACCTTTTTCTTTCCCCACCGGTGTTGCGGGTGTCGGTTGGGTTTCCACGAACACACACACACACACACACGCGCACATGGAGGGAAAAGAGAGGAATAAAGAAAGAAAGAAGAAATCGTTTGACCGGGGGGTGGTTTCGTTGCAACGGGGGGTTTCGAAAGAAGTGGTCTTGGTACTTACGTTCTTCGAGGGGAGCTTCATAAAGATGAACGCCAGCTGGCGGTTGGCTTTGGGTTCGCGATACTCGCGGATCGTGTCGTACAGGTGTTTGAGCTTGGCTTCCAGCGACATGCCCTTGGTTTTGGTTTTGGTGCTACGATTAAGGGGAAGTTTTGGTGGAGTGAGCGGGATTGATTGACGAACTTGGACTTACTTTTTCGGTGTGTTGGTACGCTTGCTGATGTGGGAGAATTCCTTGAGCTTTTCGTTCAGCACCTTCTCCAGGATGTTGGCGTCGTCGTAGATCTGCGAACCCTCTTCGTTGTACTTTCTGCAGTTGGAGAACATCAACCGGTAGTCCCCGACGACGTCGTCCAGCGTTCCGTACCGGTCCGATTTGATGTTGCTTTCGATGGTGGTCATATCGATCGGGTGCTGAATGATCTGGTAATAGTCCGGGTACAACTTCTTGGAGGGTTTCTCCACGAACAGCGCCATCGGTTGGCGTCCCCCGGTCGTGTACTCCAGCAGGTAGTCGTGCAGCGAGATGAGCTTCTTCTTGAGCGTGGCCAACGGCGAGGGACGCGACTTGACCATCGGAGTGCTGGTGGCGCCACCGGAGCCGCCGGATTGGGTTGGCGATTGCATCGGGATGACCGAGCGGGCACGGCTCTTGCGGCCGCTGGCGACTCCCTTGGCGGGGGTGGCCGCCGCCAGCGAGGACGAATCCGTGTCGTCCTCGTCGTCGCTCTCCTCCAGATCGCCGGCGTCGATCAGCTTCTGGTTGAGCAGTTTTTGCATCTTGACGGCGTCCTTGTAGATCTTGCTGCTTGGGGCGTTCGCCTTCTTCGCGTTGTCCAGCATCACGTACAGGTCGGCACTCATGTCGGTTACGTTCGCGTACAGGCCCTTCTTCAGCTTGTTCCGAATCTGCCCCATCGAGATGGGCTTTTTGATCAGATTGTAGTACTCTGGGTGGAAACGGCGCGCCGGCAACTTCCACAGCGTCTCCCCGAGCGGTGCCCCTACGACGTTGGGATCTGGGCGTGAGTTTTGAGTTTTGGCAAATCGAACCAAAAAGACAAAATGAACGCGGAACCAAAAAGTGTTGGAAAATAAAGATTAAATCAAACTAAAATTTAAACAAAACAACATCGAACACTCACCATTTGTATTCGCGGTGTTGTACAGCTGGTCAAACAGCTGCCACAGCGGTCCCTCGCCTTCGGTGTCCATCGAGTCGTCCAGATCGTCGTCGCTGCTTTCCGCCTCCTCCTTCAACGCCGCCACCATGGCACTCAAACTAGCTCCACGCCCCTTCCGGTTCGAACTCTTCCGCGACCGACCCGCCTCAATGTCCAACTTCCGCGCCATAAAGATCCGCTTCAGCGTCTTCGCGTCCTTGTAGATCTGCGATCCCGGCTCGTTAAACGTACAAGCGTTCTTCACGATCTGCAGCAAATCCTTCTCCATGTCGTTCAGCGTGGCGTACGCGTTCGTCTGGATCTTCACCGCGACGCATTTCAAATCGATCGGATGATCAATCACGTCGTAATAATCCGGATACAGCTTCTTCGACGGCAGCAGCTGAAACATCCGGTGCAGCTCCCGATTCTCGTCCGTCGCCGTCATCACCGAGTTGAACAGCTCCTCGTACGGATCGAACCCATCGTCCTCCGCCTCGTCATCGATCGCCATCGACTTGCGATGCCTCGTAATCTTCCGCGCGGACTTCACCTCCGTCGACCCCCCTTCCTGACCATCCTGCTCCACCAGCTTCGCCTTGTTCGCGTTAAAAACCTCCAACAGCTGGCACGCGTCCCCGTACTCGGCCGAATCCGGCTTGTAAAACGCCTTCGCATTCTTCACGATCAATTCGATGTCCCCCCGCAAATCCTCCACGTCCTCGTACGCCTCCGTCTTCAGCTTTTGCTGCACCTTCAACAAATCAATCGGATTGGCCACCACCTCGTAATAGGACGGTTCCTGTCTCCGTTTCGGCGCCCGAATAAACGTATCGCACAGCGTCGATCCGTCCTCCTTCTTAAAGTTCCGGATCGACTCGTACAGCTGCTGGCACAGCTCCGACTGAAAAAATAAAACTTTCAGAAAAAGAACAACAAAACCAAGAATCCTCCTACCGGATCGAGCTTCTTCTTCTTGCGGGCGGTCACCGAGGGCGCCGGGGACTGGGCCGGATTGCTGCTCTCGTCGCTGTCGTCACCGTCCTCATACCGGCTCTGGGCCGAGCTGTTGCGACGACGTTTGCTCATTTTCTCTGAAAAAAACAATGAAAATCAATTTTGAGGCGTTGCTCCGTCGAGGGGCGGAACTTTGGATGCTTCAAAACCCCCCAAATAACAAGTTTCAACGGGATATCTCACTTTAACTTTGTGGCACGGGCACTGAACAACAATTTCACGATGTTTTAGCAAAGATTTTATCAAGTTTTCTTCGTAAATTTTAACAAAATTGAAGGACGCGCACACAATTTGCTTTCGCGCACTAAAAACAAAATGTCAGACAACGAGAAAAAGCGACGTCGCGACGGCAGGGTTGCCAGTATTCTTGTTTTTGTCGATGCTCGCGATGTAAACAAATCGCTTGACGGTGCCGGCTCGAGGAGATAATTTTCTTGCAGCACAACTAGAGTCGCTTTTGAAATGGTTGAAGCGGAGGTTGAGAGAAAATAATGGGGACCTTATTGTGATTTTATTTGCTAAAAACTATTTCATTTTATAAGACGCAGCGTATTTCCCGCTATATTTTTAAATTTTATTTTATCACCTTCATGTTTCAAGTTGAATAAAAAAAAAGAACGGTGCAAAGACAAACAGATATCAAGTTAATACACATAAAGAAAAAATATTCTAAATTTAAAAAGATCGTTCGTTGGATTAAAAGTTCGCGTTGGTGTATATTCGTAGAAAGTTCAAAATTTTCAAATAAAAAGTTGGAAAGTTTTTGATACTACCATGCTTTTATGGAACAAAATCGTTGTATCGGTTAAAGCGTTTTACTTTTAGTTGGAAAATAAACGTGAAAAGAAACCTTTTGTAGCAAGAATAAACAACTTTAAATAAACAAATTTAAACTTGCTTTAAATACTACAGAGATAATTTCAGAAGAATGAGCTTGATTCTAGGCTTGATTTTATATTTATTTTTAAAAGTTTTAAACAGTATGTTAAAAAAAGACGTTTCTGGACAAAATCCGAGTCCAAGCTGTACCGATTCATAGGGTACGCTACCGGTCACTTCCGAAGACCCCAAGCTGGACGGTTCCAGAAGGACGTTTCGACGCGCAACAGCAAAGTAGAGAACAGGATGGTCACGTTGCCGGCCTTCATCAGCGGGCCTGGAAGCGCATCCGGAACATTGGGTTGATGAGGCCCTTGGAACGGAATTCGATTTCGAGCACTTCATCCTCTTTCGAGAATGACACCGATTTTTTCGACACGCTGCCCAGGTTCATTCGGCTGGAGCTGCGCCGTCGTGAAATGAACATTTGTGGGCGGTTAGTTGCTAAAAGAGATGGAAGTAAGTGAAGTTGACAAGCCACTGCACACATTCTCATTACTCACCGGTGTTGTAAACCGCCTGCACCGAGTGCAACAGCCGCTCTGGCCACCTCCGATTATCCCGCTTCTTGTCGTTCTCCTCTTCGTCGTCTTCTTTTCCTTACCGTGAATATCACCTGTCTCGTACTTGACCAAAAATCGGATGTTTATCTTCTTCAACGCAAACTTGTTGTTCATGCAACGCTTCGGCAGCGCCATCTCCTCGATAATCTCGCCCCAGTCCTCGCGGGAATTGACCTTCAACCACCAAGCCCGGGCCACCACCACCGAATACAACCGGTGCGAATCCACATTCCTACCTCCCATCCTACAAAAACAAACAAAATCAATCACAAACCCCCAAAACACTTATGCTACCTTCTTACCCATTCCGGTCCTGGAACAGCTGCAGTTCCAGCAGGTCTTGTCCTTTTCGAGCACTCGACCTTGTCCCGCACCCGCACCACCCTCCTTCGAAGACGTTCCGCTGCTGCTGCTTGGCTCACAAAGGTTTCCGCGTCGGCTTTGCTTTGCGTCCTAGACTCATCAGCACCACCGCGATGCACCGGATCCACCAAAGTATTTGTTTATATTTGGAACTTAGGCATACACGGTTACACGAGAACGTCAAACTGAAAGAAATTATAAAGTCGTATTAAAAGTTAAGACTTTTAAATAAGTCAGTAAAGAGATTTTCAAAAACATTACCAGTAAAAGTTTTCATTTTTAAAACAAGAAAAAAACTTTCCATCAAGTGAATTTTAGTAACTTTTTAAATCAAAAATAAATTACTTTTGTCATTACAGTAATATTTTTTTGTGTGCACCATTATGTTTTGGGACGAGCTGTCAATTAGGACCTTTTCTGTCAAAAAGGACCGCGAGGTTAATTTTTCAAAATTGATTTAAAAATCCATTTTAAACTCTTTGTGGTCGTACAAAGGGTCATTGTACTCAGAAAAATAAGCTTTATCGCTGTAAACAATAATATCAGCAATCTAAGCTTCATTTTAGGACCCAATTTGGTTAAAAATCGTGTGCTCTTTCAAACGAGCCAGTACTTTGTTCTAGAAATCAGGAGGAAATCCAGTTGTTTCGTGAAAACTTAACACGTAGCTATCAAGCAATGATGGAACGAGAGGAATCACAAATCCACATAAATAATTTCAAGGTTGTTCAAGTGTAAACCGAAAACGTGATCAAAAATTAAAGTTAAATGTTTAAGGCGTTTAGCTGCTCAAAATTCTCAGTGGGTTAAGTGGTCATTACCTTAGACAGTGTTGTCAGATCTTCAGATTTTTAGACTCAAAGGCCTTTCGATTACCTAACCAACGATGAGTCGGATGATGGATCCGTACATAGTTTAGACCAAATCCTTATATTTTTATTTGTTTTATTTTATCACCATCGTGTTCCCCGGACAATTTACATAATAATCAATATAGACCTCAAACTCAAATGAACTATTGGCAAGATTTTACTGAAAAAAGTTTGATTTTTAGCAGCAATCGGAAGTACATGGTGTACTTTTTAACAAAAAGGGATGAATCCCGCATAGTTCAGTTTTTATATGTGAGAAACTTATTTCTGATGTGAATTCAGTAAAATCGCTGTATCTCGCCAATAGTTCATTTTAGTTTGAGGTCTACATTAATTATTATGTAAAATTGTCCGGGGAACACGATGGTGATAAAATAAAGCAAATAAAAATAGAAGGAATTTCTCAAAATTAAATTTTAATACTTAAAACGTTAAAATATAAATTAGTGGGCATTTAAGAATTCAATTTTTTTTATCGCATTCCTTGGACAATTTTCTATAAAATGCAACCTGTAGAAAGTCTTTTGCTCAAATAGTTGCAAAGTTATGGTTAAAAGAAAAAAAAGTTTTTTAGAAAATCGTCAAAAACGAGGGTGGTGCCAAAAATAGACCAAACTTGGGATTTCTGTTAACTATCAATAGATGATCGTTCCCTCCAAGTTTGGTCCAAATCGGTGAAGGTCGAGTCCAAAAGTGTACTCAGTTGATCTGGAATGACCCATATACTTTTAATAATGCTGCGTACGAGAAATTTTAAAGTTATGTTTGATCTATTTTTAATTGTATTTCCAAAGGTTCAATTCAAGGTTCAATTACTATTTTTCAAACGTTTGCGTTGAACCCAAGCAATCAATTCTGCCGAATCGAGCTTGATTTGCGCGCTCCCTCAGGGCACACATTTAAGTATTCAACAAGGGGGCGACTTAATTCGATTAGTTTAGTCAGCACAAAAATAAACCATAATCTACTAGAGCATTTCGGAAGCCGATCCACATGGGGTCTCCCTGCACAGTATCCACACTCTATTAGTATGCCCAGTGTGGCCGCCCCCGGAAACTCTACACGGGTCTTGTTCTGTCATGCAGGCCAATCAACAATAGAGCCGTAAAAGTTAACTGCGCAACTGCGGTTGGTTTTTCGATTTGAATTGTTATTACAATTACTTCGAGCAGGGGGGGAAGGGGACCGTGTGGGAGGGTTCCCTCCCAACAGCGAGTCGCCTAACGCCGCGGCCCAGTTTAAATTATGGCCGTCAATTAATCTTCGATTTAATTAAAATTCATATCACATAATTCAGTGCGGCCGCGGGTGCTGATGCTGTCAAGCAATAAACGGTAATTGATGTGGGCAGGGCCGACGCTGCTGTTGGGACTTGTCAGGAAGTTGGCCGGTTGGAATTAATGAAGAAATTGAAGTCGCGATTGGACGCGCGATTCCGGAACACGCAGCTCGGCCGGGTGATTTTATGTCCAGATTTCACGACTTTCGGGGGCAGTGACTTCAACGCGTGCGCCGGCGACGAAACTGCAAATTTTGCATTATTGGGCGCAAGTTAGGCGTTTTGCTGAATGAGTTCAAAATGGTCTATGTGGATCTAGGTCCTGGATTGCAGAAAAGCTAAAAGTGTTCAATTTAAACCCAATGAACCATTTAAAACAATTTCCGTCACACTTTTAGAGAGCACTTATTGATGATGGGCTCCAATTATGTGAAATAACCTCTTTTCTTGGAAGGTCCACCTCAAAGCAAATTCACAGACAAATAGACATTGCTTTAAAGTTTTTCATGCAAGCATGTTAAAAAAAATCGCGGAAAACAAAAACCGGTTTGTAAATCTGATCCTCTGTGGTTAATTCGAGTTATTTGCTGGTGACTGGGGTGAGCGCCGGCCTCAGAAGACGAACCCTAAATTGTCATGCATTTTCCGAAGACCTTTGGCTCAAGTGAACCTCGCAAACACCTTCATTCGAGATGCTTCGGCACACAAACAACGGAGTACGGAGGTGATAATAGCCGTAATGGTCTGCAATCATTTTATCGCCATTCTGAAAGCTCTGTTCCTTTTGCGGGCATGAATTTTTCACTATTTTGCTTGATTTTGTTAAAATAAAACGACCTCAAATTCGATGGGAAATTTCGGGTGACGCACCCCCCAGGATATTGTTCAATTCAAAATAAACCGTTCCATTGTCGTTGCTGCAGCTGAGAAAGATGTCTCAAAATTTAACCGGAACCGTTAGGTTCTGTAAATTTGAAATATAATTTTAAAGAAGGAGAATATAATAAAAATTTCAAAGCTACCTCCATCAAAAACGTTAAATTTCCCCCCAAGACTTGAAGTTTATTCTTTTCTCTCGCAAATTCTGGAGCCAAAAGCTGCCAACTCGTCGGCCCTCTATGTTAAGGGATATCGCACGGGATGCGTGTGTACAATATGGGTTCGTCGCCGTCGTCGTCGTCGTCGTTTTTTTATCAGTCTCCGGCAGCAGCAGCAACAACTCGCTGCCTCCTCCCGAAACGTGCCAACGCATGGCACATACTTTAAACAATAACATAACCTCTGAACCTTATTCAAATTGGTTTTGTATGCAAATTTTATCGGTCACATGCATAAATCAACCCCTTCCAGAGGTCTGGGGCGGTCGGACCAGATTCGGGATGGGACCAGGCTTGCCACAAATACAGATTTTTCAGCACAGGCCCGGAACACAAACGAATTTTTTTTTTACTGTTAAAATAAATTTGAGCAGTTTTTGTTAAATTGGCCAAAAAGATAAACATTATTAGCATCTTTTGGCATGTTCAGTTTTTGGTAAGAATATTATTCTTTAAAGTTATACTCGATTGAGTGTTTGGTATGTGCCAAAAAAATCTGTATTTGTGGCAAGCCTGGATGGGACCGTGTGCCGATGGGAGTAACAAAGGGCCCAAAATGTGTGTGTGTGTGTGTGAGTGACTTTTAAGAAAATATTGTCCAAAAATTCACACGCTGTCATAATTTACAGAGTAGAATTTTAAATGAAGTTTAAATCAAAAATCTTTTAGTAGGGGTTGTTTAAATATTGCTTTCACAGATTTTGGTAATTTTATGAACTTCCTCTCCCACCCTGTGTCGAGGGATCTGACAAACATGCAGTTTCCTGAAGATCCCACCAGAGGCGCTGTCAATATTGTTTACGTATTGTTTTTGAAAAGGTCGTAGAATTAAATACACACATTTTGTTCCCAAATTATTGTTTTGTTACTTTTTACTACAATTCCAATTATTACGTAAATTTTTCCACATTATCAAATCAACAAAACTAATTTCTTCTGGACGATTCAAGTAAAACAACACAACACACTAAACCAAACCTTGAAATAAAATGAAATTAGGGAAAATATACCTATTTTAAGCCTAATAAGCGGTCGTGTTTGAAGGATGCTGGATAATCTGGAGTGTTTCTGAAATTTACTAATACCAAGTGCACCAACGAGTAGAGCAACTTTTGGTGGACATTTTTGTTTATGTTCACTTTTATTAAAAGTTATGCTATTCCTTTTACAAACATTAAAAAAAAATCCGAAATGCATTCTAATCAGTCGAGTGCATTGGGCATGCCCATTTTCCTATTTTCAGCTTAGTTCTTTTTTTCTCTCTTCTTTTCTGCTTAGTGCTGCCAATTGTGATGAAATTTCAAACGAACACTCACAAAAAGTAGCATTTGTTCTTTTTTGCCTTCGCTTCTCGCTCGGTTTTCTTCAGCATTCGATTGGAATGGGTCGTCAAAAGTCAAACGTCAAAAGGCTTGGCGCGTTTGTTTTTTTTATGGCACTTGCTATTTATTTACATGTTTCGGGATTATTTTTCAAGTGAGCGACGAACTAATGTGCAAAAGAACATGTTGCCGAAAGTTGAGGGCAGTTTTGTATGGAAAGCGCCGTGAAAAAGTAAGCGAAAGTGAAAAGTTGATTTTGGCGATATTTATTAAGCGTTTTAGGGTTTCTCGCGTGTGTCACTGTATGTGCCAACAAAATGATGAGAAATGGTCTCTCAAAATAAAAATTATGATCAAAAGGGCGGGCTAAGGCGACAGTTCTTACTGTTGTTGCGGGGTTTGATTCCGTCAGTAGCAACTTTTGTTTTGTGTTTACAAAAATTGTACATGCAGTGGTGATGTGCCTTCTTTTGCAAGCGATTTTACCATCGGATTTTTTGTTGTGAAGATGGAATAGAATCTCAAAATAAAGTTTTAATTGCAATCCCCTATAAGAAAATAAATTTCATTAAACGCTCGTTAGTCAATTTGCTAGGTAGGACTTCAAAGCCATTCCCTCTCTTCTGACAGGGGTGGGAAACACATTGAAAAATATTCAATTATCGCGGTTTTCAACTCACCTACCCCCAAATTTGATGATTACATGTTTTGAAGCGTTTTTAACCGCCGTTTATTCCACTTGCGGCACCTCTTTTCTGAAATCATTTTTCAACACAGAAGCAAACGGGCAGTCATTGCAAGATCGATTGCTAAATGGTGCGAGAGAAAGGGAGTAATAAACGATCAGATAGTGTGTAGACGAAAATAGATTTCACGCCATGACTGTTCGACGTAATTCAATTTGGAAGTCACACCCTGCTGCCCTGCTTTGACCTGCTGAGAGGTTCGGCTGAGGTTCATCGCTTCACTAGTGCCAAGTCACCGACCTCGAGCTTTCCTGCGTGACAGCGCTGCTATCAACCGGAAATCTCCGGAACGCAGCGCAGTGACGATGGTAATCTGTAGGAATAAAAAGTTATTACAATTAGTATGCCTCAATTGTAATGTGTCCCCCTCCTTGCAAAGCTCTGGTTCCCCGAACTTGAGTCAATCAGTTATTCACCAGACCCGCTGCCGAAGCGCGCCGGTAATGAGCAAATTATGCTAATGCTCGCGCCCTTACTCTAGAATTGAATGTTGGCGCTATGCTTTAAAAAAAAAGAACAGAGAAACGTAGAAACAATGGACCGCCTACAAGTTCTAGCGAACAACGGGCGCGATTGATGAAGAACTCTACTGAATGGGTGATGATGTTCATCAACGGTGGGCACACGCGCCGGTCGGAGGAACTTCAAAGTGAAAGGTTCCGCGGTTGTGTCTAGGCGCCACGAGTTGGCCGGAACAGGGGTCGGATCTTAAGAGGCACGTGCCACGAGGTGATCTTCCGGTAGCGTGCCACACGAGGTCAATGATTTGATAATGAGGAAAGGATGGGTTGATGAACAAGTTGGATTGACTTCAGGATATCCGGCGTTTAATTTCTAACTAACCTGTGAGCATTTCACCGTTTGTACATAATATTTGATTAAGGTATTCTTTACAATTTCATGATATAAACTGTATGTAACATCTATTTTGATCAGACAACAAATTAAATGTAACTATTTCGTTGAGACTGGAGTGCTAATGTCTTGATGGTAGTTTAAGAATGTTCTTCAAGTGAACGGTGACAAAATTTAAGCGAACTATCCAAAATTGGTACTAGGTCCAAAATGGGGACATTTGCTCTATTTACATTTGTTTTATTAGAACTTTGGATTCCAGCAACAAACTTCAATCAGATTTTGGGACAATGCACGACTGCACAAAAAGGGTTTGTTATTGTTTTCAATGCGTGTTTATTTACCTCATTCTCGAAACGTTAAAAAAAATTGCACACGGCAAGATCATCAATTATCTCGAAAACAGGTAATGTAGCCAAATAAAATTACAATTACAATTACAAAATATTATAAAATGATTGAAAAGTAATCAAAATGCAGCTTTCAATCAAATGTATGCATTGAATAAATTAAAATTTCAAGCTTAATTTTACCTACAATAAATGGATTTCAAGAACAAAATTCATTCAAAGCTTTGAACATTTTGTTTACACATTTGACATTTGCTCATTTTATTGTATGATCAGTTCCTTACTAGACTCGGTCGTTGGAAAGACCGTCGAAATAGGCGGCGGGTCAGGGGACCATCCATAAATCACGTGGACACTTTAGGAGGGAGGGGGGGGGGGAGTTTGGCGATTGTCCACGATCCATACAAAAAAGTTTTTTTTTGTATGGAGAATTGTCCACGAAGGGGGGGGGGGGGGTAACAGATTCCCAACAAAGTGTCCACGTGGTTTATGGATGGTCCCCAGATGCGGGATTGCAAATGTCACCTCTCCCCCTCACTTCGTCTCATAACACAGCTGCAGCTTTGTTGACAAACAAACGAAGCACGTGGTCGCATTGGGGGATGGCGTCGCTATTTTAAGACCGCGTTTTCCATTTTTTCTCCTTCGAAATCGACTATTTGATCGACTTCATTTTGGTGGGCGAGATAGGATTTTTAGAAGATGACTCAGCACTTTTCCACTTTTAAAAACCAGATGGCAGCACGATGTAACGCCACGTCCCTATTATGGCGGCATCGCGCATAAACTAGGGATGATCATTTAATAAAAAAAGAAACTTTTTTCAAGAATAGTAATATTTTGCCAACATGATAAAAAATTAGCAAGAATGTATTTTTGATGTTTGAGAAGTGATTTAAGACCAAAATTGCCAACCATAATGTTTCTTTGAATTGAACTTTGCACACCATTTGGGCATCCCTAGGCCTAACCACGACCGTTTCCAACGGGGGGGATGGCAACCCTATTCCGACCAAAGCAAACTGACAACAGTCGACATTAGCACGGTTGTCAAATGAGAGCCCATACACACAAAGAAAAAATACTCTAAATTTAAAAAGATCGTTCGTTGGATTAAAAGTTCGCGTTGGGGAATATTCGTAGAAAGTTCAAACTTTTCAATTTAAAAGTTGGAAAGTTTTTGATACTACCATGCATTTATGGAACAAAATCGTTGTATTGGTAAAAGTATTTTACTTTTAATTGGAAAAGAAACCTTTTATGGAAAGCATACACAACATTTAGCACAACAGGGATAATTTCAGAAAAATGTGCTTGGTTTTTTACATTTATTTAAAAAAAATTGAACAGTTTGTTAGAAAAACACTTTTTTTGTATTTAACGCTTCTCCACTAGCTTCTGCTTCATACGGTACGCCACCGGTCACTTCCGAATACCCTAGGCTGGACGGGTCCTGATGGAGGCTTCGACGCGCGACAGCAGTGTAACACGATGGTCACGTTTCCGGCCTCAATCAGGACAGTCTTGGAGGAGTTGGCCATTGATTCGTGAAGGGTGGTCGACGTTTCCCGGCTGGAAAGTAAAGTTCCCGATCCTGGAAGCGCATCCGGAACATGGAGTTGATGAGGCACTCGGAACGGAGTTCGATTTTGAGCACGTAATCCTACTTCGAGAATGACACAGTTTTTTTGGCTCACTGTCCAGATTCATTCGGCTGAAGCTGCGCCGTCGCGACGTGAGTGTTTGTGGGCGGGAAGTTGCTAAAAGAGATGGAAAGTTGGCTAGCCACTGTACACATTCTCAATACTCACCGGTGCTGTAAACCGCCGGCACCGAGTGCAACATCTGCGCTGACCACCTGCGATTATGTAACTTTTTGTCGTCCTCCTCTTCGTCGGAGGCCCATCGTGAAAATAAACTTTCGCGAACTTGTCCAAAAACCGGAAGTTAATCTTCTTCAAAGCAATCTCGTTGTTCACGCAACGCTTCGGCAGCGCCATCTCCTCGATGATCTCGCCCCAGTCCTCATGGGAATTGACCTTCAATCCCGGGCCACCACCACCCAATACAACCGGTGCGAATCCACATTCCTAACTCTCATCCTACAAAAACAAACAAAATCAATCACAAACTCCACAAAACACCCAAGCTTCCTTCTTACGCATTCCGGCCGTGGAACAGCTGCAGTTCTTGCAGGAAGCTAGCTCGACCTCGTCCCGCTCCTGCACCACCCTCCTTCGAAGGCGTTCCGCTGCTGCTGTTTGGCTCACGAAGGTTTTCGCGTCCGAGTCCTGGCTGCTGCCGCGGTCGGTTTTGCTTTGCGTCCTAGACTCACCAGCACCACCGGACCCACCAAAGTGTTTGTTTACATTTGCGACTTAGGCGTACACGGTTACACGAGAACGTCAAAATGAAAGAAATTTTACAGTCGAATTTAAAGTAAAAACTTTTAAATCAGTGAGCAATGAGATTATCAAAAACTGTAGCAGTAAAAGTTCTCATTTTCAAAACAAGGAAAAAAACTTTTAATGTATCAAATTTTAACAACTTTTTAATTCAAAAGTAAGTTACTTTTGTTAATACCGTAATATTTTTTTGTGTGTAATGCCCAAAACAAAAGCACTAGCTGTCAAATGGAAGCCCATAAAAAATCATTTTTTTTGATTTTCAAATTTCCCACAATTCAAACGATAAATACCTGAAAAAACACGTGAATTGTGTTGCTTATGGCAAGTTCTATCATATCCTTGGAGATTCCATCCCAATATTGGCTGAAAATTCATATCGAAAAAAAAAATATTTTTCTGTTTACCTTTTTTGCGCCCGTACACTGAGAATCGGCATTAAAACATTTTCAGTTTGGTTTTGCACATTTGCATGGGACTTTTGAGTTTAACCAGGATAACACACTTCGTGTAACCAAAGTAGTATGCATAATACTGATTCTCAGTGTTTGTTATCTGAACTTCCAAGATGGCGGCTTCTTCGCTACCCCCTGGTTTCCAACGACCATGAAAAGATGCTAGAAAATCAGCTAAATCCACAATAAACTCAAACCCCGATGGTTTGACACAAACTGTTGTCAAACGAACGGGGTCACTTTTAAGTTTGACACCCCTTATGTTTTGATAGTGCGCGTGAGCGCCGTGTAAAAAGTGACAGTTCGTCATTTTTAGTTTGACTTTGTCAAGCCAACGGGGTTCAAAACAAAAAGTGTCAATCGAAAAAGGGTCCAACCACCAGGGGTTGCGTGTATTTCAATATTATTTTTGATGTTTTAACCTAGTACATCATCTGGGGTGAAACGGTACACATGAGGCAACTTGGGATAGCTGTTTAAGCCTTATTGCTGTACAATAATTGGATATTTTTTTATTTGTTTCAGATGAAACAGACACAGAACAACAAAAATAGTGAGCAATTCTCTACGAAATCGGTCTTTTTTCTTCAATTTTAATTTTTGTATTTTTTAATCCGACTGAAACTTTTTTGGTGCCTTCGGTATGCCCAAAGAAGCCATTTTGCATCATTAGTTTGTCCATATAATTTTCCATACAAATTTGGCAGCTGTCCATACAAAAATGATGTATGAGAATTCAAAAATCTGTATCTTTTGAAGGAATTTTTTGATCGATTTGGTGTCTTCGGCAAAGTTGTAGGTATGGATACGGACTACACTGGAAAAAAATAATACACGGTAAAAAAAATTTGGTGATTTTTTTATTTAACTTTTTATCACTAAAACTTGATTTACAAAAAAACACTATTTTTAATTTTTTTTATTTTTTGATATGTTTTAGAGGACATAAAATGCCAACTTTTCAGAAATTTCTAGGTTGTGCAAAAAATCATTGACCGAGTTATGAATTTTTTAATCAATACTGATTTTTTCAAAAAATCGAAATTTTGGTCGTAAAATTTTTCAACTTCATTTTTCGATGTAAAATCAAATTTGCAATCAAAAAGTACTTTAGTGAAATTTTGATAAAGTGCACCGTTTTCAAGTTATAGCCATATTTAAGTGACTTTTTTGAAAATAGTCGCAGTTTTTTATTTTTTAAAATTAGTGCACATGTTTGCCCAGTTTTGAAAAAAATATTTTTGAAAAGCTGAGAAAATTCTCTATATTTTGCTTATTCGGACTTTGTTGATACGACCTTTAGTTGCTGAGATATTGCAATGCAAAGGTTTAAAAACAGGAAAATTGATGTTTTCTAAGTTTCACCCAAACAACCCACCATTTTCTATCGTCAATATCTCAGCAACTAATGGTCCGATTTTCAATGTTAATATATGAAACAATTGTGAAATTTTCCGATCTTTTCGAAAAAAATATTTTCAAAATTTTCAAATCAAGACTAACATTTTAAAAGGGCGTAATATTGAATGTTTGGCCTTTTTGAAATGTTAGTCTTGATTTGAAAATTTTGAAAATATTTTTTTCGAAAAGATCGGAAAATTTCACAAATGTTTCATATATTAACATTGAAAATCGGACCATTAGTTGCTAAGATATTGACGATAGAAAATGGTGGGTTGTTTGGGTGAGACTTAGAAATCATCAATTTTCCTGTTTTTAAACCTTTGCATTGCAATATCTCAGCAACTAAAGGTCGTATCAACAAAGTCCGAATAAGCAAAATATAGAGAATTTTCTCAGCTTTTCAAAAATATTTTTTTCAAAACTGGGCAAACATGTGCACTAATTTTAAAAAATGAAAAACTGCGACTATTTTCAAAAAAGTCACTTAAATATGGCTATAACTTGAAAACGGTGCACTTTATCAAAATTTCACTAAAGTACTTTTTGATTGCAAATTTGATTTTACATCGAAAAATGAAGTTGAAAAATTTTACGACCAAAATTTCGATTTTTTGAAAAAATCAGTATTGATTAAAAAATTCATAACTCGGTCAATGATTTTTTGCACAACCTGGAAATTTCTGAAAAGTTGGCATTTTATGTCCTCTAAAACATATCAAAAAATAAAAAAAATTAAAAATAGTGTTTTTTTGTAAATCAAGTTTTAGTGACAAAAAACTAAATAAAAAAATCACCAAATTTTTTTTACCGTGTATTATTTTTTTCTAGTGTAGTCCGTATCCATACCTACAACTTTGCCGAAGACACCAAATCGATCAAAAAATTCCTTCAAAAGATACAGATTTTTGAATTTTCATACATCATTTTTGTATGGACAGCTGCCAAATTTGTATGGAAAATTATATGGACAAACTAATGATGCAAAATGGCTTCTTTGGGCATACCGAAGGCACCAAAAAAGTTTCAGTCGGATTAAAAAATACAAAAAAAATCGAATGACCGAAATCCTAGAGAACTGCTCAGTGCATCGTTTTCCAAATTTCAAGTCTAAATCAAAATTAATTGTCTCTTTGGAAAATCATATTTTTTTCTACAATGTACTAAAGATGGTTGAGATTCTAATATAACATTGTCAATGAGACATCAATCTCTTTCCAAATGTATCCACAAACCCCGTTGTTTTCTTATTTACAACCACTCGTCCCCGTATCTTAACCACTTTTAATAATCAAGCAATAAATAATATGTTATTTTACAAGCAATCAGCACCCCGTCCTTAGCTCAATCCGCCACTACGGGAGAATGCACCCAAAGAAGTGTGCCGTCGAATAGAATTCCTCAAAACGCGGCACTAAAACCGTCGACAGTCAGCAACTGCTCGCTGCCAGCTCGGAGAGATACATCTCAAAGAACAAGCCGCAGAACACTCTCGGCATCTCAGAAGAAGTGTTTAAAACACGATAAATCAGCAAAAGTGACTAGGTTTCAACATGTGCGCAATGTGTACGAACGAGAGAGTTTGTAATATTATTGCGCGCCAAAGCCAACGTGCCGCCAAAGGAGGGCCAAATGCGGGGGGCTCTTCAGGAAGGCCTCTTGGTGGCGTTCCGGGCTTGAAAGAGGACACCGCTCCGGGGTGGTAGCACAAACTCACTTCCAGGCCCTTGTCAGGGCCACTTCAGCTGTCTCGCGGCCGCGGATCTCCCCGAGGCCCACCATCGAAGTGAGGAAGAAATAGTACACCAATGTGAAATAAAATTAATTAAATTTCTTTCCTTAAATTCAATAGGCCTCGCGAGTTGGCAACTTGGACGACCAGGGACGGAGGGCTGCCCTCCAAACTACACAGTACACACACACACACATAATGGACAAACGTGATCCGGCGAATGGGCCACTGGCCAGCAAGTACCGGGCAATCACGTGGCAGTGGCAACAACTGCCACCAGGCGTCTCATACTACTAGGCTAATTCAATAAATACGTCGTCTCTCGCTCTCTGAATGGAGCCCTCTGATTTCAAGGCAGGGAAGCCGCATGCAGCAATCGCTCCTCGTTTGACAAACTGAATAAAATATGTACAAACAGCGGCAGGCTGGACAGTACAAAGTTGGTGTCCGAGCAGGTGGATATCACTGAAAAGGGCTGTTCAAATTCGACCTGTCGGAAAAAGAAATCTAGATTTGATATGTTTTAGATTAGAGAACCTAGAGTTATCCAGGTCCTCTACTACTTTATATAGTTGAAAACAAGGGTTCAGATTTTCGGCTCAATGAGCAATCAGCAATTATACACTTTATGCCAACCTTTACTTTTCAGCACTCGAATCAATTTTTAATCACAACTGATCGCAGGCGATTTGGAATCGCAACCATTCGCGAATGAATAAGACTCGCAAGCTGCCAGCGTCTTGGTCGATCGCTTCACACAACGATTCAAATAATTTTTGAATTTCTCTGCCTACTCCGTCCGTTGACCCGAAATATGTCTGGAGTTTTTTTTCTGAAAAGGTCCAATAAACCAAATTTTCAGTTTTTGTTTTTTGGGTGTTTTTAATACCCCTGACTCAAGGCGGTTTCAAAAACACCCAAAATGCAAAAACTGGAAATTTGGTTTATTGAACCTTTTCAAAAAAAAACTCCAGAAAACTGCTCTACCACAGTTTGAATTAAATTTGTTTTCGGCTTGGTGGAAACAGCAGTCATATGATTCTGTAATACAGTTAAACCTCGTATAAGAGCGCCTCGCATATGCAACTTTGCATATACGAGTCATTCCACCTGATTCGGTTTTGTCGCAAGAGTTGCATATGCGAGGTACAGGGCTTATGGGATTTTGGCTATATGGGAGACATGGGCTATATTTTTATAAAAAATCAACTAAACTATACAAATTTATAGTGTTTTGGAATCGTTATGAAGTCAGCTTTACAGCTACACCAAATTTACATGGTTTACGATGTTCTAGGTCATCCGAAACTTCGTCAAGTTAAGGCCTATGTGTTCAACGCCGTACAAGTATGAGGTAGGCGATTTTACTGTGGTTTTTGACCACAGATCATATCCGGATAGCCTCAGGGAGGTTCAGGGACTAGTCTACCGATATGTGGTGATGTTCTGGGTCTTCTGTAGAGTCCCGGGAGGTACGTCCGATGGGTCTACCGCCGTAACACGGCAGAGGTCGGTGTTTTTTGACCTCAGATCATATCCAGATAGCCTCAGGGAGGTTCAGGGACTAGTCTACCGATATGTGGAAATGTTCTGGATCTTCTGTGGAGTCCCGAGAGCTACGCCTGAAGGGTCTACCGCCGTAATAAGGCAGAGGTCGATGGTTTTTGGCCTTAGATTATATCCAGATAGACTCAGGGAGGTTCAGGGACTAGTCTATCGATATGTGGAGATGTTCTGGGTCTTCTATAGAGTCCCGGGAGTTACGACCGACGGGTCTACCGCCGTAACAAGGCAGAGGTCGATGGTTTTTGACCTTAGATAATATCCAGATAGCCTCAGGGAGGTTCAGGGACTAGTCTACCGATATGTGGTGATGTTCTGGGTCTTCTGTAGAGTTTCGGGAGGTACGTCCGATGGGTCTACCGCCGTAACACGGCAGAGGTCGGTAGTTTTAGACCTCAGATCATATCCAGATAGACTCAGGGAGGTTCAGGGACTAGTCTACCGGTATGTGGTGATGTTCTGGGTCTTCTGTAGAGTCCCGGGAGGTACGACCGATGAGTCTACCGCCGTAACACGGCAGAGGTCGGTGGTTTTGACCTCAGATTATATCCAGATAGCCTCAGGGAGGTTCAGGGACTAGTCTACCGATATGTGGAAATGTTATGGGTCTTCTGTGGAGTCCCGAGAGCTACGCCAGAAGGGTCTACCGCCGTAATAAGGCAGAGGTCGATGGTTTTTGGCCTTAGATTATATCCAGGTAGACTCAGGGAGGTTCAGGGACTAGTCTACCGATATGTGGTGATGTTTTGGGTCTCCTGTAAAGTCCCGGGAGTTACGGCCGATGGGTCTACCACCGTAACAAGATAGAGGTCGGAAGTTTTTGACCTCAGATCATATTCAGATAGCCTCAGGGTGGTTCAGGGACTAGTCTACCGATGTGTGATAATATTCTGGGTCTTCTGTAGAGTCCCGGGAGTAACGGTCAATGGGTCTACAGCCGTAACTAGTCTACCGATATGTGGTGATGTTCTGGGTGTTTTGTAAGATTTCGGGAGCTACGGCCGTTGGGTCTACCACCGTAACAAGATAGAGGTCGGAGGTTTTTGACCTCAGATCATATCCGGATAGCCTCAGGGAGGTTCTGGGGCTAGTCTACCGATGTGATAGGTCTTTTGTAAGATCCCGGGAGTTACGGCCGATGGGTCTACCGCCGTAACAAGATATAGGTCTGTGGTTTTTGATCTCAGATCATATCCGAATAGCCTCAGGGCCGTTACTCCGGGACTCTACAGAAGACCCAAAAGATCATAACACATCGGTAGACTAGTCCCTGAACCGTCCTGAGGCTATCCGGATATAATCTAAGATCAAAATCCAGTGACCTCTGCCTTATTTCGGTGGTAGACCCATTGACCGTAACTCCTAGGACTCTACAAAAGACCCAGAACATCACCACACATCGGTAGACTAGTCCCTTAATCTCCCTGAGGCTATCTGGATATGATCTTAGGTCAAAATCCACCGACCTCTGCCATGCTACGGCGGTAGACCCATTGACCGTAATTCCCGGGACTCTACAGAAGACCCAGAACATCACCACATATCGGTAGACTAGTCCATGAACCTTCCTGAGGCTATCCGGATATGATCTGAGGTCAAAATCCACCGACTTCTGCCTTGTTACGGCGGTAGACCCATTGACCGTAGCTCCCGGGACTTTACAGAAGACCCAGCACATTACCAGAAATCGGTAGACTAGTCCCTTAACCTCCCTGAGGCTATCCGGATATGAACTGAGGTCGAAAACCTCAGACCTCTATCTTGTTGCGGTGGTAGAGCCATCGGCCGTTACTCCTGGGACTCTACAGAAGACCCAAAAAATGACCACACATCGGTAGACTAGTCCCTGAACCACCCTGAGGCTATCCGAATATGATCTGAGGTCAAAAACTTCTGATCTGTATCTTGTTACGGTGGTAGACCCATCGGCCGTTACTCCCGGGACTCTACAGAAGACCCAGAACATCACCACATACCGGTAGACTAGTCCCTGAACCTCCCTGAGGCTATCCGGATATGATCTGAGGTTTAAAACTACCGACCTCTGCCGTATTACGGCGGTAGACCCATCGGACGTACCTCCCGGGACTCTACAGAAGACCCAGAACATCACCACATATCGGTAGACTAGCCCCTGAACCTCCCTGAGGCTATCCGGATATGATCTGAGCTAAAAAACCATCGACCTCTATCTTGTTATGGCGGTAGACCCATCGGTCGTAACTCCCGGGACTCTACAGAAGACCCAGAACATCGCCACACATCGGTAAACTAGTCCCTGAACCTCCCTGAGGCTACCTCGATATGATCTGAGGTCACAAACCTCCGACCTCTGTCTTGTTACGGCGGTAGACCCATCGACCGTAACTCCCAGGACACTACAGGTGACCCAGAACATCACCACATATCGGTAGACTAGTCCCTGAACCTCCCTGAGGCTGTCCGGATATGATCTGCGGTCAAAAACCATTGACCTCTATCTTGTTACGGTGGTAGACTAATCGGTCATAACTCCCAGGACTCTACAGAAGACCCAGAACATCACCACATATCGGTAGCCTAGTCCCTGAACCTCCCTGAGGCTATCTGGATATGATCTGGGGTCAATTACCTCCGACCTCTATCTTGTTACGGCGGTAGACACATCGGCCGTAACTCCCGGGACTCTACAGAAGACCTGGAACATCACACCATATCGGTAGACTAGTCCCTGAACCTCCCTGAGACTATCCGGATATGATCTGAGGTCAAAAACCTCCGACCTCTATCTTGTTACGGCGGTAGACTCATCGATCGTAACTCCCGGGACTCTACAGAAGACCCAGAACATCACACCATATCGGTAGACTAGTCCCTGAACCTCCCTGAAGCTATCCGGATATGATCTGCGGTCAAAAACCACTGACCTCTATCTTGTTACGGTGGCAGACCCATCGGTCGTAACTCCCGGGACTCTACAGAAGACCCAGAACATCACCACACATCGGTAGACTAGTCCCTGAACCTCCCTGAGGCTATCCGGATAAGATCTGAGGTCAAAAACCACAGTCACAATCGCTACCTCATACTTGTACGGCGGTGAACACATAGGCCCTAACTTGAGGAAGTTTCGGATGACCTAGAACATCGTAAACCTTGTAAATTTGGTGTAGCTGTATAGCTGACTTCATAACGATTCCAAAACACTATAAATTTGCATAGTTATGATGATTTTTTATAACAATATAGGCCATGTCTCCCATATAGCCAAAATCCCATAAGCCCTGTACCTCGCATATGCGTGCTTCGGATAAGAAACCCCCATATGAGGTGCATATGCGAGGTTTAACTGTATTGTGTTTATCAACAAGTTTGCTAAATATTTTTCATAACATTGATTATAACAATGATCAAAACGAAGCCGATCGCAGACTATTTTGAGTCAGCTTTGAGCGAAACAGCGCAATCGGTCTCTCTGGGCCATTCGCTGTTACAGTACCGTAAACCGGGGTGACTTTGATAGGATTTCAATTTGTTTTTAGAATATTTTCCAACAGGTAAGGTTTTTCTCCAGATTATTATTTTTAAAACATGTACTGTGGTAGGCCACACAAAGATCATGCACTATTTTGGAAAAAAAGTTTTTTCAATAGTGTTTAGAAAAATAGTTACGTTAAAAATTCTTGGTTTTAATTCCGGGGTGACTTTGATAGTCATAGTTTTTCTTGTTAAAATCATATTTAAGATGTTCAAACTTTATTTGTACGTTAAATGTACCATCACTAAAGTAGCTGATATAGTTTGTAAGAAAAAAAATCAATGTTTATATTAAGTTAAATAAGTTTATAAGCTTTTTAACAAAATACATATAAATTTTAGGTAAAATTGTGAAAAAGTCGGAATTTTGCCTGAATTTGTTTAAACTGGTTTTGTTTATAAAATTATCGATTTATATTGCATTTTATACTGAATTCGAAGCACGAATCACAAGTTTTCACATTTTACATGAAATTTGTTCAACTGAATTTGTCTATAAATTTGGAGATTTTTTTTAATTGTGTTTCAAAAACACATATTATTTATTATTTACAAACTTATTTAACCATCTCCTAGTGGAAAATTGTCCAAATAATCCGAAAAAGCATTCCGTTTTCCGATTAAAAATCATGTTCATTGAGAAATCAGACACTTTGAGAAGTTTAAAATAATGACTTTCATCAACATTTTCTTAACTATAGTTAACTATCTTTATAAACTTTTCAAAAATTTATGAAAAGTTCTTCATGAGGTACTTTGAACACTTCTCTACCACGGTCAGTATGTTTCTGAACCATTCCTTACGTATTTTAATTGTACTCTTCATTTTGCGGAAAAATCGCAAACCTATCAAAGTCACCCCGGCTATCAAAGTCACCCCGTTTTACGGTACTAACCGATTGGAGTGAGAGGGAGAGCGAAAGAGAGAGAGAGAGAGAGAGTATTTCAACCGGACCCTAAGATGACAGTTTTCGTGAGTTGCGCGTATTCACCGACAGATGGCAAGTGGGTCTCGTCGGAGTCCGACCATCAAATACGCAACTCAAAATTTGCATAGGAAACTTTTTTTTCGTGACGGCTTTTGCGGCACGCACATTTTAACTGTTCTAGACTAATATTTGAACGTGGCGTATCTCTAAACAAGTTTTTAAAGAAAATGATTCCAGAATGTTTATTTTGTCGTTTTACACCAAAACGACCAAAAAACTATATTTATTTAAACTCGCCATTTTCAAAAGTTTGGCTAGATAATATCGAAGGCCGCCATCTTAGGCCCACTGGGCCCACAAAACGGTGCACGCTTAGTTTGTATAGGAGCTGTCAACATGCTCCCGGGCTGGCGTATTCAGTTGCGATTGATGTGGAAGTGACAAACGTTAGGAATGGATTAGAGCAGTTTAGCGTCACGTTCGATTTGTGCTCGCGAGTAAAAGGGTCTGTTTTGAGCAATCAGGACCCTTGCGTGCAGTCTTTTACGCTCTGCAATTGCAACAACCTTTTTGTTTATGGTCCAATATAAAAACGCGTTTTTCTCGAAACATTAAAAAGAGGACGTGCGAAAAGATAGCATGATCACGTTGACATACTAGCTGATCCGAACGAGGGGACGACCAAAAGAGAGAGTATTCAGTAGTGATTGGTGTGGTAGTGATAATTCAGTTTTGCGAGTAATTTTTAGCCATTACAACTGTTCAACAAATTGCATGTGCTACTTGGGTACACAAAAGCGCAAACAACCTTTTCGTGTCATCTTCCAGCACTCAGGCTACGGCGGCGGCTTCGGACCCCCGGCTAAGGAGTCCCTCCGCCTCATCCTAGTCAACTCCTCAACTCCTGACGAGGTTCGGAAAAGAAAAAAAAACAGTTCGCTACTACTTGACAATATACATAAATATTATCATGCCTTTTTTCGCACGTACCAACTTCTCACCGGCTGCCGCGAGGGTTGACACGTCCTGGACAAGAGCACCACGACCTCGACGACAACCCGTCTGGTGGTGGAAATTCAATCGCCGGAATCCTAGCGTAAAACCAGGCCGAATCTGGTCGTCGGTATCATTAGTCCCGTGAGCGGTACCTTCAAACAAGCGAAGATTCGCTCATTAGAGCCTGTGGACGGAACTTGCCGGCCTTTAGGTGGCAAGTTCCTCGTCGGATGAGTGACGTTCCAAAACAACTCAGGGAGGTCGGCAAATTTAACCGCCAGATTAGGAAGTTTTTGTGCTCCCGGAAAGGAAATAATTACGCGAATGTTTGGCTGGTGTTTGGAGGTCACGGCTAGTTCAACTTTTTGAAGAGTTTGAAGAGCCTTACGGTGAGGCGCCAACCTCGGGAAGCTTCCACCGTTGAACAAGGCCCCATTTGGCGCGGGGGGCATTAAAACCAAATTTATAACTTCATTCCGATGCGCTTCATAAAGCAACATTATTACCGTCATAAAATCCATATTTTCCGCGGAACTTTGACCAATAAATTAATATATATTTGCGCTGCAGCGTGTACTTCAGTTTGTTTGGTTCTCACACAAAGAGAGCTCGTGGCTGAAACACTCCCCCAGCCTTGCGGAGCTTAATACAACAGCCTAAATTAAAGCATCGATTCCAACGTTGATCCGCCGCCAGGTAACTACCGAGCCGGCGCGGTGCACATTATTGGCCATGGGAAAGTGCACGGGATATTAATTGCGCGACCTGGGTCTGGGTCGGAGTTTCTGGACGAGGAAGCCAATGATATCTTCATTATCTGCCCTGGAACCATGTAATCAGCAGTGGGGTTCTGGTTTATGAGATTGAGCGATCCCAACCCAATCTCTCATGTTTTTTTTTATTTTTCAAGGGACAAATACTCGATTTTTTTAGCCATAGAGAAGAAGGGACCAAAATTTTGCCGCAGAGTTCCCAAGTAACATTTTTAAACCAACTAGCCACCAGCTAGTTTTATTGTGGTTTTATGATAGCATCTTGACTGCTTAATAGCTTAATTTAGGCATTTACCGCAACGACTGCAACCAATAAGCAAAAGCAAACGCAATTAGGTTCTAACAAAGTTTTATGACTTGGACTTAAAACTTGTTGAAAATAAAAGTTAACTGGCTTATAAGGTTTTATGACAATTTTAAAAGAGACTTTAACACAAGATGCAAACGCCATGCCAAACTGTTTGATTGAAATTTGATAAAAACACACATTTATGATGAATTTCTGGCATCGGTAGCATAGCTATAGAAGTTTAGATATAATTTAAACACTTTTTGCAAAAAAATGCAAATTAAATTAAATTTTATTAAAAACTTTGACTACAAAAGTAATATTTTTATTAAAGCGAGTTGATTTTTTTCGCTCCAACTCCCCCACATTATTCAATAAAATTTCAACTGCAGCTGAATTTGAGCCACCGATTGCGAAATATAAGAATTTAAACAGGGTTATGGGCCTTGGAGAAATTTCACAAATTGTTTTTTGGAGAAAAAAAAAGAAAATTCACCATTTTTTTTATGTCAGTATTTAATGTAATATCAAATTTGCAAACGAAAAGTGTATTACAAAAAATAAATTAATAAATAAATGAGCCGTTTCAGAGGTACAGTAATTTAAGGTTTGATTTTATCTTAAAATATTTTTTTTATAGTCACTTCTGAACAGATTTTTTTCACACATGTTCAGTCTCCTATAAATTTGTCTGAGAATCTTTAATTTTTTTTCGTGATCATCTTTAATTTAACAATTTTTTCAATTAGTTTTTATTAGTAAATAATCAATTCACAATTTCGTAATTCTTATAACCTAATAGAGTTTTGGAGTACCTTTCAACTATGATTTGTACTTTAGGTCATTTTTATGAAATTGGATATTCTAACTATAGATTTTCCAACAGAAGGAAAAAATATTAAAAAAATCTTTTGAAATTTGCTAAGGAAAAGGATAGAAATAGAAAAGCTTAAAACTAGATCACAGTTTGTTTTGTCTTTTGACGTCGACAAACTTCGCTGCACAAGGCAGCTTATCCGTTGTAGATATACTTCATCATCAGCTCACTAAGAGCTTGGAATTGTTCTGCCTTGTTCCGGCAGGCACGACAGCGCGTGAGCATCTCTCCAGCAAGAGCGAAAAACTCGGGAAGCGTGAAGAGGTCATCTCCGGTAACGTCTGCTTGTCCCGGTGAAGTACCGCTCCCAGAAGCGGCTATTCTAGCGTACGAACCTCCCCAACCGGGAGGGAACGCTGGGTTGGTCGATGGAACCGCTTCACCGCCAGCTGCTGCAGCGTTCGTGTTCGAAGTCTTTGGAGGTTGAAGGGACGCTGGCGCTTTCTTCTTCATGTCCTGCTCCTCGAGGTACTTTTCCGCGCGGCACAGCCACGGAAATTCGCCGTGTGGTTTCCACCACAGTTCGCGCACTTGACGCGCGCTTTGTGCTGCTGGGCGTTTTCCCCCAGCTGGTCTTTCCGCGGAAGATTGCACCTTTCGGTGAAGTGAGTCTCACCGCACTTTACGTACCGAGGCGGAAGATTACAGTTTCTTGAACCGTGTCCGAATTTTTGACAGTGGTGGCATTGCGCTGCGTCGGTCGGATTCTTCGTGTAGAATCGCCACGTCACGAAGAAGCCGTCCTTTAATTTAACAAAAAATAGGGGAAATCTACCTTTTCTAATCAACCACCTAGCTTCGTCATATGGAGAGTTTTATACTCGATTAAAGCTCCAAAAATACTATTTAGGCTATAAACTTGCCAGCAACAGCACCGTTTCGAGTAAGCACACATACAGTATGTAAAAAAAGTATTTACACCCCTTGGGCACTATGCACATTTTGTGATGAAACATGTAAAAAAATTAAAGTTTGACAGGAACCTAGTACTACGTTTTGTTCAGAAACTCATGCCAAACATTTTGCTACAAAAAGCTCATGAAAAGATGATTTCTATAAAAAGTTATATAACAAATACTATTACGAAAATAAAAAAGGTGCAAAAAAAGTTTGTACACCTTTCGAAAAATTAACATAAATAATGTTATTTGTTGACAAATCACCATAAATCCAGTCTCCCAACTCCAAATAGGCATCCTTGACTGATTAAAAAAAGAATTTGGATTGAATATAAAGTTTACTAACTACTTAGTATAAAAGTTTATATAACTCTGGAAATTCTATATAAAACTTATCAAAACTTAATTTTGCAAACTTTTAATTCAACTAAATGTCAATATATTACCATATAATTGCTAAAAAAACATTTTGGAGTGGGTATAACACCGTTTTGGGGGTATTTGTATCGATAGAATAGATTTTTCGTTGGAATTTCGTACCAACCCGGAATTACGTCGTAGGAAAATCCGCCGGCATCCGAACCGGTCCACGATTCACAAGTCAACCTATGTGGAATCGGAAAGGGCATAAAATTTCCGATCTTTTGATACCCAAACATCTAGGTTTTCTTCAAAACCTACGTTTTTAAATACCTAAGCAAAAACGTTGTTATGGTTTCGTTTGAGCAACCTGCCAAAAATGTATGGAATTTCGTAATTTTTGTTCTCGTGGATCAAACTTACTTTTTGCCCAGGTATTTAAAAACGTAGGTTTTAAAGAAAACCTAGATGTTTGGGTATCAAAAGATCGGAAATTTTATGCCCTTTCCGATTCCACATAGGTTGACTTGTGAATCGTGGACCGGTTCGGATGCCGGCGGATTTTCCTACGACGTAATTCCGGGTTGGTACGAAATTCCAACGAAAAATCTATTCTATCGATACAAATACCCCCAAAACGGTGTTATACCCACTCCAAAATGTTTATTTAGCAATTTTATGGTAATATATTGACATTTAGTTGAATTAAAAGTTTGCAAAATTAAGTTTTGATAAGTTTTATATAGAATTTCCAGAGTTATATAAACTTTTATACTAAGTAGTTAGTAAACTTTATATTCAATCCAAATTATTTTTTTAATCAGTCAAGGATGCCTATTTGGAGTTGGGAGACTGGATTTATGGTGATTTGTCAACAAATAACATTATTTATGTTAATTTTTCGAAAGGTGTACAAACTTTTTTTGCACCTTTTTTATTTTCGTAATAGTATTTGTTATATAACTTTTTATAGAAATCATCTTTTCATGAGCTTTTTGTAGCAAAATGTTTGGCATGAGTTTCTGAACAAAACGTAGTACTAGGTTCCTGTCAAACTTTAATTTTTTTACATGTTTCATCACAAAATGTGCATAGTGCCCAAGGGGTGTAAATACTTTTTTTACATACTGTATGTATTAGGATGTAACAAAAATGACTTTTTGGCGGGCATTCAGGGGTTTGTTCCGGTGGGCATACTGAGCCTAAATCCCAAATATGAGCTTGATTGGACGTAACAGGAGCTGGCGCTCCGCCCTTTAATTTTAAATGGGATTTAACCCGTAAAAAAAGATTTTTTCAAAAATGTCACTTTTTGAGACATTTTGGCCACCAATGCGTTTACCAAAAACATCACTGGCGTGTAGGCCAGATCCTTGCGCATCTTTTGGTATATATAACATTGAAGTTTGGAGCATCCTGGAGCTCGGTACAGACCTTCAAAGTTTAGCATATTTTCGAAAAATCGGTCCCAGCAAAATCAAATGGCGTCTCGGGCGTCGCGAGGTGCGACGCATATCTTTTTTTGCCGGGGCTTTTTGACGTTTGACTTTTGACGACCCATTCCGATCGAAGGCTGAAGAAAACCGGGCGAGAAGCGAAGACCAATAAAGAACAAAGGGTGGCCACCAACACTACCAGCATGCGCCTGCTGGAGTGAGCCAGTGATGCAAGGAAACTTTCTCTATAAATGCTATTTTAAAATTTCATCACAATTTGCAGCACTAAGCAGATCCAAAAGAGCGCTAGAAGAAAAAAGAACTAAGCTGAAAATAGAAAAATGGCGTGGCTCAATGCATTCTCATCTAATTAGAATACATTTGGGATTTTTTTTGAATGCTTGTAAAAGGAATAGAATAACTTTTAGTAAATGTGAAAATAAACAGAAATGTTCACAAAAAGTTGCTCTACTCGTTGGTGTACTTGGTTTTAGTAAATTTCATGGAACACTCCAGATTTTTCAGCATCATTCAAACACGACCACTTATTAGGCTTAAAATGGGTATATTTCCCCTAAATGGGAAGTTTTTCCATTTTCTCTTTCTCCCTATTTTTGACGAGTTTTGTTTTTTTTTTTAATTTTTCAGCAAGAGACAAGTGTTAAATCCAATGGTGAATATATTTTCAAAAAAAAAAAAAAAAAAAAATGAAAGCATTGTCAATTAATTAAGGGGGTTTGGTATGAAAAAAGTCTCAAAGGTCAAATGGGTCTCATAGAATCATATAATTCTGTAAGAAATCCTTGACCTCCTACTCCTCCTATATTGATTAATGAGGATTTTCATAACGGCATATGAAGTTATATCGATACTAAAATGAGTCAAAACTTTTGGGGTACTATTCTGAACAATTTGTAGCAGAAAATTTGTCAAAATTTTGTTATCGAAGCCAAATGTAAACCTCGAACGAAAAACTAACTTAATCCACCTATGTGGTTGATGCCTTCCTCACTCTTTTCCAACAATGGGTGATATGTGATATGATGGGTTTGGACACAAATTTCGTTTAATTTCGTTAAGTTCCGGAACACAAAAAAAAACACACATATCACTCAAGGGCTCATAAGTGGTCAGAACTCGAGATAGGGTTGCCAGATCATCAATGTTTTAGACTCGGCCTTTCAATTATCTTACCAACGATGGGTCGGATGATGGATCCGGACATTGTTTACATACATTTAAGTGAGATCCGGCTACAAAAAAGTGCATAAATCTCACTTATGTGGTCAGAACTCGAGACAGGGTTGCCAGATTATCAATTTTTTAGGCTCGTTGGAAAGGTCTTTTGACTACCTAACCAACGATGGGTCGGATGATGGATCCGGACATTGTTTACATACATTTAAGTGAGATCCGGCTACAAAAAAAGTGCATAAATCTCACTTATGTGGTCAGAACTCGAGACAAGGTTGCCAGATCTTCAATATTTTAGACTCCTTAAAAAGGTCTTTCGATTACCCAACCAACGATGGGTCAGATGATGGATCCGGACATTGTTTACATACATTTAAGTGAGATCCGGCTACAAAAAAAGTGCATAAATATCACTTAAGTGGTCAGAACTCGAGACAGGGTTGCCAGATTATCAATGTTGTAGACTCGTTGGAAAGGTCTTTCGATAACCTTATCAACGTTGGGTCGGATGATGGATCCGGATATTGTTTACATACATATAAGTGAGTTCCAGCTACAAAAAAGTACATAAATATCACTTAAGTGGTCAGAACTCGAGACAGAGTTGCCAGATCTTCAATGTTTTATACTCGTTGGAAAGGTCTTTTGATTACCTAACCAACGATGGGTTGGATGATGGATCCGGACATTGTTTACATACATTTAAGCGAGATCCGGCTACAAAAATAGTGCATAAATATCACTTAAGTGGTCAGAACTCGAGACAGGGTTGCCAGATTATCAATGTTGTAGACTCGTTGGAAAGGTCTTTCGATTACCTTATCAACGTTGGGTCGGATGATGGATCCGGACATTGTTTACATACATTTAAGTGAGTTCCAGCTACAAAAAAGTACATAAATATCACTTAAGTGGTCAGAACTCGAGACAGGGTTGCCAGATCTTCAATGTTTTATACTCGTTGGAAAGGTCTTTTGATTACCTAACCAACGATGGGTTGGATGATGGATCCGGACATTGTTTACATACATTTAAGTGAGATCCGGCTACAAAAAAAGTGCATAAATATCACTTAAGTGGTCAGAACTCGAGACAGGGTTGCCAGATCTTCAATGTTTTATACTCGTTGGAAAGCTCTTTTGATTACCTAACCAACGATGGGTTGGATGATGGATCCGGACATTGTTTACATACATTTAAGCGAGATCCGGCTACAAAAATAGTGCATAAATATCACTTAAGTGGTCAGAACTCGAGACAGGGTTGCCAGATTATCAATGTTGTAGACTCGTTGGAAAGTTCTTTCGATTACCTAACCAACGATGGGTCGGATGATGGATCTGGACATTGTTTACATACACTTAAGTGAGATCCGGCTACAAAAAATTACATAAATATCACTTAAGTGATTGTGGTTTGGTTGAGCGTTTTAGCAGAATGCATTACTGTGAATACAAAGAGACGAGTTGTTCCTTTTAATTCCGCTATATATTTTAATATCTTGACAGATACGTATTTCGTCTACTACTTGCAGACTTCATCAGTGTTCTGTTCTCGACTGAAGGTTCATCGCTGGTGTATCCATATTTGTAGTTACTGTAGGTACTACCTCCTCGTTCTTCTTTTGTGCCTGTATAGGTAACAGCTTAAACAGCCACGTTGAGCCGTTACCTGAATCCTTGTTGAGTAAACGTTTGTTGCCTGCCTTGAAGATTTCCAAACTTTCAGCGACAGCCAGCTTCGATGGGTTAGTGATGTGTCTTAAGATGACCGCGTCGCTAGCTGTGATGTTATGTTTTTCTTCGATGATGTGTTCGGTTACTGCTGACTTGAAATGGGGGACAAATCCTTTCCGTTTTTCCTCCATGGCAATTTTGACATATGTGTGTATATGCTCATCCAACCTGGTTTGCAGCAATCTCTTAGTTTGTCCAATGTAGCTCATATCACAGTGGCCGCAGGATACCTCGTAGATGCCGGGTTTGCCTAAAGTCGGTATGGGGTCTTTCGTTGAACCTAAGATGGATTCCAACTGGCTGTTTCTACTGCTGAACACTAAATCGATGCCAAATTTAGCCAGTTTTTGTCGTAATGGGCGTGTTATCTGCTCTTCGCAGTGGCTCTGCTGATGGCGTAAGGGTTGTGAGTGAAGTTCTGTGCAGTTTTCTTTCCTTCTTATCGATGATTGCTTGGATAGTTGTTCTGCTGTAACCGTTGATTTCCGCTGTTTCAAATATGTACTCCAATTCTTTCTGTTTTCCTGCTTCGCTGAGGGGTAAAGTTGTCATCCTATGTATAAAATAATGATATGCTGCCATCTTATGTTGGAATGAATGGTTTGACGTGGCTGGGATCGTTCTTCTGGTGTTTGTTGGCTTCCTGTAGATCTCGAAAGAAAACGAAGATGGGCAACCTGGTTCTCTTAGGATTAGGATGTCTAAGAAAGGTAACTTTCCTTCGACTTCCATTTCGTAAGTGAACTTGATGCTCCTGCGTGCACTGTTTATGGTGTCCAGTACCGTTGTTAGTGAGTCCCTTTTGATGATGCAGAAGATGTCATCTACGTATCTCCACCAACGTTCTGGTAGTAGGTTTTTGGTTTGTAGTTCGTGTTCCAAAGCTGCCATATAAACATCGCTCATGAACGGTGACAGTGGGTTACCCATCGATGCTCCCATCCTCTGTTGGTAGATGCAATCCCTGAACTGGAAGTAGCTCTGTTCCATGCATAATTTGACGAATGTTATATACTGGATCGTTTTTTGTCTCCATGTCTCTCCTTCCAAAAGTAGAGAACACCATCAAAGAATGTGCAGGCCTTTTGAAATCGGTTGGGAAAACTGCAAAATCGTTGAGAGTACCGAACCCAACTCTACCAAGGATTAAAGCACTACCTAAAGTGCATAAACCAGGCAACGAGATGCGAGAAATCATTTCAGCAGTGGATGCCCCAACCAGTCGGATCGCAAAGTGGCTTGTCGAGGAATTCAAGAGTATGCCGAAACCCTTCCCGAGCCGTTCGATCATCAGTTCGCAGGTGTTCACAAAGGAGCTCTTAGAGTCGGGACCGATAGCTGAGGATGAAATAATGGTTTCCTTCGACGTAACAGCACTGTTCCCAAGCATACCAGTAAAAAACGCAATAGGAACTCTACGGGATTGGCTGCAATCACAATACGAGGGAGAACCATGGAGACAAAAAACGATCCAGTATATAACATTCGTCAAATTATGCATGGAACAGAGCTACTTCCAGTTCAGGGATTGCATCTACCAACAGAGGATGGGAGCATCGATGGGTAACCCACTGTCACCGTTCATGAGCGATGTTTATATGGCAGCTTTGGAACACGAACTACAAACCAAAAACCTACTACCAGAACGTTGGTGGAGATACGTAGATGACATCTTCTGCATCATCAAAAGGGACTCACTAACAACGGTACTGGACACCATAAACAGTGCACGCAGGAGCATCAAGTTCACTTACGAAATGGAAGTCGAAGGAAAGTTACCTTTCTTAGACATCCTAATCCTAAGAGAACCAGGTTGCCCATCTTCGTTTTCTTTCGAGATCTACAGGAAGCCAACAAACACCAGAAGAACGATCCCAGCCACGTCAAACCATTCATTCCAACATAAGATGGCAGCATATCATTATTTTATACATAGGATGACAACTTTACCCCTCAGCGAAGCAGGAAAACAGAAAGAATTGGAGTACATATTTGAAACAGCGGAAATCAACGGTTACAGCAGAACAACTATCCAAGCAATCATCGATAAGAAGGAAAGAAAACTGCACAGAACTTCACTCACAACCCTTACGCCATCAGCAGAGCCACTGCGAAGAGCAGCAGTAGAATTCGACTACAGGATAACACGCCCATTACGACAAAAACTGGCTAAATTTGGCATCGATTTAGTGTTCAGCAGTAGAAACAGCCAGTTGGAATCCATCTTAGGTTCAACGAAAGACCCCATACCGACTTTAGGCAAACCCGGCATCTACGAGGTATCCTGCGGCCACTGTGATATGAGCTACATTGGACAAACTAAGAGATTGCTGCAAACCAGGTTGGATGAGCATATACACACATATGTCAAAATTGCCATGGAGGAAAAACGGAAAGGATTTGTCCCCCATTTCAAGTCAGCAGTAACCGAACACATCATCGAAGAAAAACATAACATCACAGCTAGCGACGCGGTCATCTTAAGACACATCACTAACCCATCGAAGCTGGCTGTCGCTGAAAGTTTGGAAATCTTCAAGGCAGGCAACAAACGTTTACTCAACAAGGATTCAGGTAACGGCTCAACGTGGCTGTTTAAGCTGTTACCTATACAGGCACAAAAGAAGAACGAGGAGGTAGTACCTACAGTAACTACAAATATGGATACACCAGCGATGAACCTTCAGTCGAGAACAGAACACTGATGAAGTCTGCAAGTAGTAGACGAAATACGTATCTGTCAAGATATTAAAATATATAGCGGAATTAAAAGGAACAACTCGTCTCTTTGTATTCACATCACTTAAGTGGTTATAACTCGAGACAGGGTTGCCAGATTATCAATGTTTTGGACTCGTTGGAAAGGTCCCTCAATTACCTAACTAACGATGTATAGCATGATGATGTTTGGTTCAGTTTACTGCCATTTATTCAACTTCTGAAAATATGCGAAAACACATTTTTATACATAACTTTTAAACTACTTATCGAAACTTCAAACAATTCAATAGCACCGTATGGGACCCTAAACCAAGTCGAATGCGACTGGTTTGGTCAAAATCGGTTCAGCCAGTGCTGAGAAAACTGCGTGACATTATTGGTCACATACACACACACATACACACACACATACACACACACATACACACACATACACACACACATACACACAGACATTTGTTCAGTTTTCAATTCTGAGTCGATATGTATACATCAAGGTGGGTTTTCGAGCTTAAAATAAAAAGTTCAATTTTGGAGCAGGATTATAGCCTTACCTCAGTGAGGAAGGCAAAATCATGACAATGATGGAAGTTTTCATCATAAATATCATTAAAATCATCATCGATATTTTTTCATAAAAATGAACGTGATGATAATGAGCGAGTTGTGGCGCTATAACCACGGCAAATAGTGTCCTGGGCATTCGTGGAAATACAATGTCCCATCCTAGAGGGTCCCGGAGCACCAAAACTTCTTAGCATGGTGCTCCCAACGAATAATAACCTAAAACCAAAACTCGGAGCGTATGGTGGTGTGTCCCCACGCTTCTTCCTCCCCTGTAGATTCAGAACTGTATTGTGGTTTGAACCCTGTGCTCAAACTCAATCCAATTCAACGAATCATCTCTGCGGTAAACTTTACGCAGTAGGCCTGGCCGGTTTAACGTTTTGTGATGTTTTAATGCATTCTAATGCAATGGTGCACTACAAATGTTAATAAATGACAAGAAGAGGCTAGGCGTCATCTAACCTAAGGCACTCTCCAGGATCCCTTCGAAAGATTTTGGCTGCGCTAGGGTTTGATTAGATTAGATTAGATTAGATAAAAATGAACGTGATGATAATTATAAAATATCACGAGATACTTAATTTATATGTTAACCTTTGACACTATTTTGTTTTTGCTTTTATCAAAATTGTTGTTAATTCACAAAAAACACTAAATAATTAAATAAATTACATAATTCTAATTCTACTTAGACCTTAAATTGTCCAAGTCCAATACACATTCTCATAAAGATAGACTAGACACGGTGTTCTTTCTTTTGTCACCCTTAGCTTCCCTCCATAAATGGTGCTCCCTTTCGTTGTTTCGCTAAACAGCAGTGTCACCCGATGATACTTAGCAAAACCACAAAACATAAACTTTGTGTGCGAAAAATAGTGGTGCATGAAAAGGCAAGTGAGCCGCGCATAAAAGCATCGTTGATTTGCGCGCGCGTGGTTTTTCGCTTTCTGTTCCGTCGTCGTCGTCGTAGGTTTGCCCGCAACTCATCGACAGAACCGTGGAAACTGGGTCAAGCTGAGTCGTTCGTCGACGGTGCAGATTCCCCCTTCGTGCACTGGACAGGGATCCCTAGGTGGTTTATTTTTCGGTTCTTGGTTTGGTTCGTACAATAGGACTAGTTAAGGTGGGCAGTGGTTGTCAAAATTTTATTAAATATTTGTGTTGCAATTTTAAAATCTGCTACTGCAATTTTGAAGATCATTTTGAGCGCTCACGTTTTTGCCTTCCTCACGTTACTGAGGAAAGGCTATAAAATCACTCGAAAAATGAACTTCTCAATTAGACCTCCTAGACCCACCTTCATGTATACCTATCGACTCAGAATCAAATTCTGAGCAAATGTCTGTGTGTGTGGTGGGATGTTGATCAAAAAATTGTCACTCGATTATCTCGACATTGGCTGAACCGATTTTGTTCGTTTTGGCGTCATTCGATCCGTCTTGGGGTCCCATAAGTCGCTATTAAAAATGATAAAGTTAAGTTAAGTACTTCAAAGTTATGCTAAAAAAAACGAGTTTAACAAAAGTCCGGAAGATTGTAAAAAGGGTGGTTTTTGTAAGAAAACCCGTCATGCTATACATTTTTAGAAAGGTATTCAAAAGACCTTTCCAACGCGTCCAAGACATTGAAGATCTGACAAATCTATCAAAAGTTATAAGCACTTAAGTGTTATTTATACGCTTTTTGGAGGCCGGATCTCAGATATGTTGATGAAAACGTTGTCCGGAACTCTCATGCGACCTATTGTTGGATAGGTATTCAAAAGAGCTTTCCAATGCGTCTAAAACATTGAAGATCTGACAACCCTATCAAAAGTTACGAGCACTTAAGTGTTATTTACGCACTTTTTCGAGGCCGGATCTCAGATATTTTGATGAAAGTGCTGTCCGGATCTCTCATGCGACCAATCGTTGGATAGGTATTCAAAAGACCTTTCCAACGCGTCCAAAATATTGAAGATCTGACAACCCTATCAAAAGTTATAAGCACTTAAGTGTTATTTACGCACTTTTTGCATTTTGGATAGCACCTTTTAAATGTGAGGAAGGCGCCAACCACCTAAAGGTGGATTAAGTAACGTTTTTACATAATAGTTGAAAAAGGCCTCTTCACAATCTCAAGAACCACTGTCACTGATGCATTGTTTTACATTCAGTGCAAACACCTACACCTCGTTGCATCCATAGCCAGTAGTGCTGATTTGGCTCACCTCATTTTGACTAATATCCTCCGGGTCCCACCACCGCAAGCTCGTCCGATATGCTGCTGCTGCCATGCATAGACGGTAATGTTCCACGATCTACCCATCGTTATGGGGTGGCATAAGTAGGTACATATGTCACTAAGCTTCGGAGGATCGCCGGGGCCGCATTATGCCAGAATTGGTTTCACTTTTTTGTCGCGATTTCTTGCAGACCAAGGAAGGGCCACCACAGACATTCCCGGGAATCCGGCTGAGTCAGCAAAGCCGTTGAAACAAAAGCCCATTCCGGGGAACTCAATCCGCAGTCTGAGGAGAGTCTCTTTGTTTTAGTTATTATTCAATGTCAGATTCTCCCGGCTGAAGCCCCGGCCGTTTGTGTGTGGCAAAAGGCAGGCGATTTGAAATGATGATGAATACTGAGCTGAGCCTTTCAATGGAGTTTTATGTATAAATCTACGGTTGATTCCGAATCTACAAGCGGAGACCCATAGCAGCGTATTCAAATGATTGGAGTTCTATTCATGCACACACACCGTAATGACCACGCCGATACGGGGCTGATGGCCACCACACCGCGTCGCTCTGTGTAGCTAGAGGACCCCAAGCGCCAACCGTCGACGGAGCGTCAGAACGAAATTTATGAGTTCCATTGACACAGATAACCTGCTCCCTTCTTGCGCCGTACCTATGCTGCTTTCGGCAATGTAAGCTTGGTGGCTGTTGAGGGGAAATTCTCAAGAAAATTAGCTGAATTTTAAACCAGCAACTTAAAATACTCATAATTAGGGTTAGTGAAATTTCACGATTTCGCGGACAGCGTGATATTCGTGAAATTTTAAGAATTCCGCGAAATCCCGTGAAATAATTTTCTCAAAGAAATTCTTTAAAATAATAACAAAATCAATTTTTCATTAATAAAATACTTTTAAAGTAAATTTTATTAGTTTTCAACTGAAAAATGTGATATGGACCATTTGAAAAATTGTTAAAAAAAACCTACATTAACATGAAATTGGTAAAACATTTACTAAGAAATGAATGTTGCGAAAACTCAAATGATGTGAACAAAAATTAGTCAAAGAAAAACAAATATTCTCGCAATTTTTTTATAAACTCTGTGTTTTGAAACGAAACTTGTTAAACTTGATTGAATAAGTACATTGTGATATTTTTTAAAGATTGCACAGATTTTTTTTAAAATATTATTGTTTTTTTAGAAATCAATTAAAAGCAAACATTCTTTTAAAAGTAACATACAGTGAAAAAAGTCGTCTTTCCCTTTTCCTCCAGTCAAGGATTTAACGGAGGAGCAAAAAAATACATTGAAAAATTGAAATTCATGGAAGTAAAGAAAATATTTAGAAAATAGAGTGCTATTTACTTGAAACTTTTAAAAATATTTTATCAATTTTATTTAGGAAACAAACTTAATTCAGCAATATTTTCGTTAGCCGAATTTATTTTTTTTTAATTGAATCATTATTTAATTTGAGATTTGAAACATATTATTTCAAAAGAAATGAAAAGATTCATGCTAGGTTTATTAAACATTTAATTAATATTTATTACTTAGTTTTTTTTCGATTTATTTTTTTATCTTTAAAGTAAGCTTTTAAGAAAATTTCACCTGTTTAATTTTCACGATATTTAATTATTTGGGTGGATGGCTCCCGTGGAAATTAAAAAAAATGTTTGTTTTCTGTTCGGATTTGAATTAAATTTTGAAGATTTCGTTACAGATTAAATTATTTTTGCCTATTGATTTTAAATTAAGTTTTTGAAAAGTGAGATGAAAACTCTAAAAATATTTTCTACTGGGAAAAATGTCGCAAAAAAAGTTATTTTGATTGTTGGATTGTTTTATTGAATTTGGCTTTGATATGAAATTCAATAAAATGTAAATGATAAAAGAGTAGCAGTCAGCGAAAACTGTTTAGCTATATTAGTGGAACATTAAAAAAACCAGCACAATTAATGACAATACGCATGCCCTACATTTTAGTTTCAACATGGATCCCTCCAACAGAGCCCATCCATAAACCAAGTGGATTTTTTAAAATTATTAAAAGTTTTTCTAGTGTCACGTTGAACGTTAAACGTTGAAAGTTAAGATTTTTTAAGTTTATTGAAAACAATTTATAACAAAGCAAAAAAAGTGGTTTCTGTAGGTTTAGCATAAGCTTTTAATAGTTATTTTAATATTTTTCATGTTCCGCGAAATTTCCGTGAAATTTTTGAGCGTGAAAAATCACTAAGCCTACTCATAATAGAACAAGAAACAAGAAACAAGAAACAAGAAACAAGAAACAAGAAACAAGAAACAAGAAACAAGAAACAAGAAACAAGAAACAAGAAACAAGAAACAAGAAACAAGAAACAAGAAACAAGAAACAAGAAACAAGAAACAAGAAACAAGAAACAAGAAACAAGAAACAAGAAACAAGAAACAAGAAACAAGAAACAAGAAACAAGAAACAAGAAACAAGAAACAAGAAACAAGAAACAAGAAACAAGAAACAAGAAACAAGAAACAAGAAACAAGAAACAAGAAACAAGAAACAAGAAACAAGAAACAAGAAACAAGAAACAAGAAACAAGAAACAAGAAACAAGAAACAAGAAACAAGAAACAAGAAACAAGAAACAAGAAACAAGAAACAAGAAACAAGAAACAAGAAACAAGAAACAAGAAACAAGAAACAAGAAACAAGAAACAAGAAACAAGAAACAAGAAACAAGAAACAAGAAACAAGAAACAAGAAACAAGAAACAAGAAACAAGAAACAAGAAACAAGAAACAAGAAACAAGAAACAAGAAACAAGAAACAAGAAACAAGAAACAAGAAACAAGAAACAAGAAACAAGAAACAAGAAACAAGAAACAAGAAACAAGAAACAAGAAACAAGAAACAAGAAACAAGAAACAAGAAACAAGAAACAAGAAACAAGAAACAAGAAACAAGAAACAAGAAACAAGAATAGAAATCGATTGAATTAAATATTTTCAACTTTCTATTCCATTATACAGTTGTTTTGATCAACGGGCGAGTAATAAAGCATCATTTCACTCATTGTGAAATTCTACCTTTATCAATCTCTTAATTTTGGTAACAACCCGCTCTGTCTTTGGCAACGATAGATCAATTTTTTTTTAGAAACGTAAATGATTTAACTAAATTCCTCTAATTTTCAGATCAATTTTGAAATGGCGCTTTTTATCATGGGACCATCCATAAACCACGTGGACACTTTAGGGGGGGGGGGGGGTATGGCGATTGTCCACGATCCATACAAAAAAGATTTTTTTGTATGGACAATTGTCCACGAAGGGGGGGGGGTAACAGATTCCCAAAAAAGTGTCCACGTGGTTTATGGATGGTCCCCATCTTTCTATTCACATTATTTTCCTCAAGGTTGTTAACGATATCGTTATCATGTTTTTTAACAATGACGATATTTTTATCGTTGTTGTCGAAAGTTGTCGTTATTTTAACGACAAAACGGTAATCGTCATCGTCGATATCGTCGTACGATAAAATTAACAGCTATAATTTTATCGTTTAACATCGTTACCTATACTTTAACACTTGTAGCACCAACGGGGTCAAAACTTACGCGAAGCACCAAGGGGGTCAAAAAAGTTGGAAATGCAACTTCATCCGGCTGTATCCGGAAGAATTTCAAGAATCACCTCCAACAAGGTAGATCCAAAACAGATGCGTCTACCTTAAGTTATAATAAAAAAAGCATTTCCAACTTTTTTTCAGACGGTTGTAAAATGCATTTCCAACTTTTTTGACCCCGTTGGGACTTCAAGTGTTAATGCACGTTTGATTTAAATTTCAGCACTTTTGTTTGTTGTTTGACCAAATCTTTATCATCGCTTGTTATTATCTCTCACCACGCACTGATAACAGCTGAATGGCATTAAGCTTGCGACGCTAGTCATTATATTTCTAATCAACGTTCAGTCAACATGTGGCAGCTCTCGGTCGTAGTACTGCTGGCCGTTGCCACCGGCAGCGGCTTCGGGGCGAACATCTTGTACATCGCTGGCGTCCCTTCACCTAGTCACTTTATTTGGTGAAATTTGTACTCTTTCTGAAGTAATTGTGTGATTTAAATCCTTTCGAATTTGGCAGGTGTAGGGTCTGATCCGCTGAGTGTCATGCCCCTTGACAGATAAGCTGAGAGAAAACAGCGTGTGGGGAAAAACCGAAGAGAAAGAGTTAGTTGAGTGGTAGCTGTGAACGAGGACGGTGCTGGCGGCGATGGTGATCGAGTGTGCGGCATTCCGGACATGTGGTCAGAGGGCGGTCGGGAGGATGATCGGCAGCCTGCGAGCTGCGTCCGGAATGGCGAGGACCCCACAAAGTTGGCGACGAGGATTAACTACAGGTATTTAAGGAACAAGTGCTAAGTCGGGCCATGGTTTTGAAGCCGCCTATGGTGGCGTTATTTTCAAGTGATCTACAAAAAAAAAAACAGGAAGGGAGGAGGAGGAGTAACGGTCTCTCTCTCTCTCTCCTTTAGTTGACAGATTGGCTTGACGTAGGATTCGATGATTCAACGTAGGACTACAATAAGCTTGACGTAAAACTTTGTTAGTTTTGACTTAGAGGATCAAAATAATTATGACTGATACTTCGAATGATCTTGTAGGCCTACAATAATTTTGACGTAGAACTACAATTACATTGACGTAGGACTAATACAACTCTGACAATGAACTTAAGTTTTATCAACAGAGAAAATATTTTTTGACGTAGAACTTCGTTTGCTTCATTGTAGGATTATTATGTTGACGTAGATATGCGAGTAGTTTAACGCAGGATGACAATGATTTCGACTTAGATTTTTAATTGTTTTACGGAAGACTACTTTGATTTTTACATAGAGTTTTAATTGTTTTACGTAGGACGAAAATAGGTTATCCTGAAATTTGGGTTGCGGTACTAGTTAAAGCAACAAAAAGACGAGCTTACACGCGGAGCGTGGAGGGATGGTTTACTTTATTCCGGGTTTAGACAGTCGTTGGTAAGTCAGGCACCAAGATAATGTCCCTGTAACATTGGTTGCAGGTGGTGAACAGAAAGCTGTTCACGGGTGGAATGTTTCCGGGTAAATGTCCCTGTAGTTGAACAGGTGGTGAACATGTAGTTGTTCACGGGTAAATGTCCCTGTGGTTGAACAGGTGGTGAACATGTAGTTGTTCACGGGTAAATGTCCCTGTAGTTGAACAGGTGGTGAACATGTAGTTGTTCACGGGTAAATGTCCCTGTAGTTGAACAGGTGGTGAACATGTAGTTGTTCACGGGTAAATGTCCCTGTAGTTGAACAGGTGGTTAACATGTAGTTGTTCACGGGTAAAGTGTTCAGTTGTCTAGCTGTTCACGAATCGTAATGAGTTGTCCCTATAATTATTATAGGTGGTGAACCAAAGGTTGTTCACGGGTAAAGTGTTCAGTTGTATAGCTGTTCACAAATTGGATCTAGTTGTCCCTATAATTATTATAGGAGGTGAACCAAAGGTTGTTCACGGGTAAAGTGTTCAGTTGTATAGCTGTTCACGAATCGTAATGAGTTGTCCCTATAATTATTATAGGTGGGGAACCAAAGGTTGTTCACGGGTAAAGTGTTCAGTTGTATAGCTGTTCACAAATTGGATCTAGTTGTCCCTATAATTATTATAGGAGGTGAACCAAAGGTTGTTCACGGGTAAAGTGTTCAGTTGTATAGCTGTTCACAAATTGGATCTAGTTGTCCCTATAATTATTATAGGTGGTGAACAAAAGGTTGTTCACGGGTAAAGTGTTCAGTTGTCTAGCTGTTCACGAATCGTAATGAGTTGTCCCTATAATTATTATAGGTGGTGAACCAAAGGTTGTTCACGGGTAAAGTGCAGTTGTCTAGCTGTTCACGAATTGGTTGTAGTTGTCCCTATAATTATTATAGGAGGTGAACAAATGGTTGTTCACGGGTAAAGTGTTCAGTTGTCTAGCTGTTCACGAATCGTAATGAGTTGTCCCTATAATTATTATAGGTGGTGAACCAAAGGTTGTTCACGGGTAAAGTGCAGTTGTCTAGCTGTTCACGAATTGGTTGTAGTTGTCCCTATAATTATTATAGGTGGTGAACAAAAGGTTGTTCACGGGAAAAGTGTTCAGTTGTCTAGCTGTTAACGAATTGTTATGTAGTTGTCCCTGTAACTGTTGTTATGGGTGGTGAACAAATGGATTGTTCACGGGTAAGATGTTCAGTTGTCATGCTGTTCAAGAATTAAATTAGAATTGCTCCGAAATCATCGTTATAGGTGATGAATACATGGGATGTTCAAGGGTGGAGTATGCAATTGATTGCAAACCGTAATGACTCTTTAAATAGTTTTATGGTGTGTCAGAGGGTTTCTAGAGGAATCGTAACAGCTATTGTAGGTGGTAAATCAGTTTACTCTCCAAGTAGTAAGTTAAAAGAAGGTGTGAATTGTCACAAGAGATGAGCAGAAGTGTTTATTCACGAGTAGTTCTTGGGTTAAAAGTTCGTTTAATCTGTAATTTCTAATGCTTCAACGAATGACATTTGTTACGTTCAATAATTGGTTATGTATATTTTGTTCTAAGATGAAATGTTAATTCAAGAGAGGATCACTGCCAATGTTCCGGAGGTTCGAAAAAGGGAAGGTCATGTAATTAATGTTTCTTGAATGCCTGGTGTTAATTTGACTAGTGATGTTCACTAGCCAGGGTGAGGGTATTAACTGTAAAACTGACGCTGAGGTGGATTGTGGATTTTTCTGGAAGGTCTTGTAAAAAGAAGTTTGTGGATATTATTCGGCGTTAAATTGTAATCCGGTAAAGGTTGTGTATATCATCGAATCAATGGTTAGGATTTTTGACTGGAAACAAAGTACAGCTGTGTTATATCTAATGATAACAGTTTTAGTCTAACTGAAGATAATGGTTTACATTTTATACGCTAACATATTAAAGATAGAGATTAAACGCAACGGGGGAATAATTCGTTGTTTTCATTATGGTGTAGCGTAAGTGAGCATCAACTGCCAAGTAAATTGACAAATCAGAAACTGCGCTAGTGACGAGCTCATTTGCATTTCTTTTGTGATATTAACAGATGTTCGATGGAAGTGAAAGGCAGATAGTTTTATCGTTATGTTTATGTTGTTGTTTCGAAGACATGTCTGGACTTAGATAACTTTAATGAATATTTTGAGTAAGAATTAAGTTATAAGAGGATTTTCTAGTAAGGAGGTTATTCGGAAGTGTTCATGTTCATTGTATGGAATGTTATTCGAAGTTGTTAGATATAAAGATTTTTAGATGACATGGTTGAACATTACTTGTAACACTGTTGCACAGGATTTTGTTTAAAAAAATGTCTTACTAAAGTTTTCTGAAGTTTTCACTGCTCAGAAGAATAGATAGATGTTGGTAAATGGTTGAAGATTTATCGAGAGGTTTCTAAATTATTGACGATGGCACGACACTAGAATAAATGCTATTTACTGGATAATATAGTAGGCTTGGGTGGTAAAAGTGCTGATTAGTTACATAACTGAAGTTTATCAATCACTACTTTATAAAAGGGCATCAAGAAAGTCTGAAACTGTAGTTCTCATTTTAAATAACTGTTTCTGATTCGGGCATATATCATATAATTTTGCTTAGATGCATGGTTTAGATTAAATTGATTGATAGTGAGTTTTCTGTCCGATTAAATATTAAATAAATAAATTTTTAGATGTTTCTAAGCATTATAACAATCATAGGAAATTTAGAATTGATTTAATTCTGTATAACAATATCGATGTTTATGAATTGCAAAACTATATGTTTTGTTGAACTAGATTTGTTTGATAGTTTAAAGTAGTGAACTATGATTGTGAATAATAAGTATGTTTTATTATAAAATCTTAGGAAATTTTCACTTTACTTAGACGAAGTGGCACTCATTTGTCTAACAGTATGCATGCCTGTGACAGGAATTGAGCAATTATAACTGAGGAAATATATTGTGGTTAATATGAGGTGATATTGAATAACTCAATGAAGTTTCAACATAAGACATTTGACATTTGCATTTGATACTGATTCATTGGAATATTGTTTCAACTTTATTTTGTTCGAGGGTTGGATAGGATCTGAATTAGAATTTATTTGTAAACGAATCATTCTTGTGTTGAAGAAGAAATCGAAACCAAGCCCATCGATACAATATTTTACCTTTAAAGCAGGATATAACTGAGATTAAGATCATGGGATGTTTTTCCGTTACGTTGTGTTGGTGTGTTTTGTTATATATTTTCAGACGTTGTGTAAGACGAATATAGTGAATTGCGCAAGGGCCATAACGGATATATTTTTAAATTTGTTGATTCAGGATATTGTGCTGAGGTAGACGTTCTACATGGAGAATATATTCCAGTGATATATTTAGTCAAACAAATATAGTTCTCGAGTACATCTTGATGTGATTACCGACATCATCAATATTAAAACAAATAGAGATTCTGTATCCTAGATAAACAAATGTTAAATCAGTAATTTTTAATGTAACATGGCTAAGTTCACAAAAGGTTGAACATAGTAAAAGCGTTTATGTATATGGAAATTGATTATGCATCAACAGATGAAGAAGAAGAATTTATTCAACTTTTGTTATGTAAGATGTATACATTAGAGTAGCATAATTGATAGGTCACCTTCACGATCTGCATCACATTATTACCATGAATGGGTAAAACAGGTCTCAAGACGATAATATGTATAACAGTAAGCAGTAAGTTAGAGTAGAGTTTCACATATGACAGATACTATTTTATTTTAAAGAAGTTAGAGATTTCTATTGACATTGTTAGGTTTTGCACTAGGTCAACATAATTCAAATAAAACCAAGGGGGGATTGTAGGGTCTGATCCGCTGAGTGTCATGCCCCTTGACAGATAAGCTGAGAGAAAACAGCGTGTGGGGAAAAACCGAAGAGAAAGAGTTAGTTGAGTGGTAGCTGTGAACGAGGACGGTGCTGGCGGCGATGGTGATCGAGTGTGCGGCATTCCGGACATGTGGTCAGAGGGCGGTCGGGAGGATGATCGGCAGCCTGCGAGCTGCGTCCGGAATGGCGAGGACCCCACAGCAGGCATCGTGCTCTGATGTACGGACTGGCGGCCAAAGGTCACAACGTGACGGCACTCAGCGTGGACGTCGAGGACAATCCGCCACCGGATGTGCACTTCATCAAGATTGAGGGCGTTTATGAGGCGTTATTTGAAGAGGACTCCGAAGGACTGGATTTCTTCGCGATGGGGGAGCTCGGTCCGTTTGCGATGGTGTCAATGTTCAACGAGTACATGGTGAGCGGTTGTGAAGTGGCGTTGAGATCCGAGGGAGTGCGAACGCTGGTGAGGTATCCGGATGATTTCAAGTTTGACGTTATTATCAACGATTTCCTGCTGGGACCATGTTTGTCCGCACTGGCACAGCACAAATTTGGACGGCCTCCGTATATTGGTGCTACGGCGTTTCACGGGTTGTCCTCGACGGCTCCGTTGTCCGGTGCGTATTCCTACTCGGGATTGATCCCCCATAATGAGTTTGATGCACCGGAAGGTATGAGCTATATGAACTTCCTCTACAATCACTGGGAAGAGGTAAGCAAATCGTACCAAGTGTACGACAAAATAGATGAAATGGTACGCCGAATCAATCCTGATATCCCGCACGTTGGACAAATAGAGAAAGATGCCCGGATAATCCTCTTAAACTCTCATCCGGTCGTTCAGTACTCAGAGCCGGCAATGCCGAACGTGATTTCCGTTGGAGGTATGCAGATTACCGAACCAAAGCAGCTCCCAGACGACTTGAAATCTATCGTTGAAAACGCTGAACAAGGCGTCATCCTCTTCTCACTACACAGAAAAAAATATTCATGTGAATTTACATTATTTATCATGTACCAAAAGATATCATGATAAATGATGTATATTTACATTAGGTTCATCGGAAATTTACATTAGATTCATTGGAAATTTACATTAGTTTTGAAAATTTACATTAGTTTTGGAATTTACATTACTTTTGGAATTTACATTAATTCAAATCAACAAATTCTAATTAGCCAATGGGAATGAGAAGCTCGACTTGGATTGCAGTAGGGAAAGGGTGTGGCCTATGTTCTATTTTAAAATGATTGAAGCGGGCAGCAAAAGGAAATTATGATTTTAAAAAGTTGTTTCACAGGTAGGGGACGCTTTCTCGTCGAAGGCCAAGTGGAATAACGCTGGACTGGAATCGAACGGACGACGGGTATAGGATGTTCGGTGTTACTGCTGCTACCCGCTGCCGACTGAGCCATCTTCGCATTTTATAAACGAGCGGCAAAAGCATCAACTTGTTCAGGTCGAGGCTCAGGCAGTGGGCCAGCGAAGTATGAGAGCGATAGAAAGAGAACCAAATATAACTATTTTTAGTTCGGGTGTTTTGAAGTTAACGTTTGGCAGAAATACATTGGATATATGATTTACATTGAATAGGAATTTACAGGAAGCCGAACACGGGTAGAAATTCATCAGATTTGAGTTTCCATGCTCAACGTTTCCATTATATTCATGATTTACATTAGATTTCGATTTACATTGGAGCAATTTCCATGACTTTTTACTCTTTACATCATATTTCAACATTACATTAAGTGAGTTTACATAAGAAACAGTAATTACATGCTGTGTAAATTTACATATTTTTTTCTGTGTAGGCACCAACGTACGGTCGGACCTGCTCGGCAACGATCGAGTCGTTGAAATCCTCAACGCGATGGAACAACTACCTCAATACAATTTCCTGTGGAAATTTGAATCAGACTCAATGCCTATGAAAATCCCAAAGAATGTTCACATCCGCAAATGGATACCCCAGAATGACCTGCTGGCCCACCCCAACTCAAAGCTGTTCATCACCCACAGTGGACTGTTGAGCACGCAAGAGGCCATTTGGCATGGCGTTCCCATCATCGGATTTCCGGCGTTTGCCGACCAGAATCGAAACATCAACTATTGCGTCCAGTTGGGGGTGGCCCGACGACTGTCCCTCAGGAAGATCAACAGCCAAGACTTGGTCACTGCCATTCGGCAAATAATGACTGACCAGAGGTAATATTCCGGATTCGGTTGTCACTCGGACCAAACTAACACCATCCACATTTTAGCTATCGCGACAAGATGACCCAACTGTCGAAACTGTTCCGGGATCAGAAAGAATCTCCGCTGGAGCGAGCCGTCTGGTGGGTTGAGTGGGTTCTGCGGAATTCCGCGGGAAGTACCGTGATGCAGTCCAATGCGGTCAATATTGGCTGGATTTCAAAGTACTCGCTGGATGTGATCGTACCGCTGGTGATGGCTGCAGTTGTGGTGTTGCAGGTTCTTGTGAAACTTGCTTCAGTGCTGCTTTGTAGGAGAATTGGTTCAAATAAAGTGAAGCGTGAATGACAAAAACAATACACAGAAAAAAATATTTCTGTAAATTTACATTATTTATCATGTACCAAAAGGTATCATGATAAATGATGTATATTTACATTAATTACATTGTAAATTTACATGACTTTCATTGTAAATGTTTCTTTTGAAAAATTTTGGAAATCGTGTAAATTTCCAATGAATCTAATGTAAATTTCCCCGTACCAAAAAAAATTTTTTTTTGCTCCATTGAATCCATAACCTGATTTTAAATCGTAGTGTGTGTGTGCTCTCTTGTACTATGTACAAAGATTTTGATATCACAAGTGAGCACACAACCATCGATAATCAGATTCAAGATTCAACGGAGCAATACATGCCAAAGTTCAACTTTAAATCGACTTGTTTAAAGTGATACTAACACGGCGGAACACACTTACAAGTGTTGACGTACTGCGCCAACAACTCATCAATTCCAGCGTGTGGTCCAGACGACAGAAAAACATGCTTCAGCAGCTTCATATAATCCGGCTGACAACCAATGGACGGCCGAGCCAGTATGGTCCTGGAGTTTCTTGAGCGGCCGAACTAGTCTTCGTACCGGAAGCACTCTCAAGGGGTGCTTGTTTTGGTCCGAGCAGTTGAGCACCGACAGATGGAGACATCACCGCTGGTGGCCAACTTGGACAAGGGGTCCTCTCGATGAAATAGCAGCGTTGATTCTTGAATACCAACATCGTTCTTCTGGCTGATTTGACTGCAGACTAGACGATCGGACCGGGTCCTTCAGTTGCTGCGACGTACCGGAAGCATTACTCCTCGAATTCGTCTTACACAGACCAGTGTCGTCGTCTCTTTGGAGAATCCGACTTCTCAGTCTCCATCGTCATCTCCGCTGATGTCCAGAAGTGCAATAGTGCCATAACCATTCTGAACTGAACCTGAAATTGTGCAAATAAAATTAGAAATTTGAATAGTGACATGAAAAACAAACTCACTGCTGATGGTATGAGTTCGCCAGCTGAGACAGCTCGCGCACGCAGCGCAGACTATGTTCCGTTGCTCGACGATTCCCTCTTGTAGGTGCGCGATGTTCTGCTTGCTGGCCACTGTACATACTTGCACGTTAGTATGTTCGTTGACGAGCATTGTTACTACTTCTGAAAGACCGGCTTGAAGTTGTCCCGTTCCTTTCAGATGCAGCCGAAAGTGTCAAACAATCCAATAGAAGATTGCGGGCTTTTCGGGCGGCTCACGCCCTGGTTAAAAATTGATCCACGAATCATCGATCGATCCGCGGGGAATCTTCTCCGCTTGGGCAATCTCGGTGCGATTATTTTGCGTCAACATGATCGTCAACTTTGACAGTCAGACCAACGGCTGGTCAATTTGGATCCGACGCAAGATGTTACCACCACTTCCAGCTTGGCTTTGTCCACCGGAACGCTGGCATCCTCCGGTAGCAGCTTGATGATGTTCTCCAATGCCTTCCCGTGCGCCAAGGAATGTTGCTCAGGAACTGGTTCTATCGTCACCTTCTCGTCCTGAATGCGGGCAATTATACTTTTCGCCGCCAGATGTGTGTCAATCTCAAGCAGGATCGCATTATCGTCAATGATCATCACGATTTCGACCATCTTATTCATCAGCATCTTCAGCATGGCATGCGGTCCCAAACAGGTGCAGATCAGATCGGCAATCGTCTAACGGAGAGAAAATAAAATGAATTAAATTAACCACATTCAATAATCCACCTAAAAATAACGAAAAAAGAACGAAGACTATTGACGTTCATGACTCACCTTGCCGGCAGCTATTATCCAGATGTTCTAACCGGAATGTTGCCAATTTTGACCTGTTTTATTAATGCGCCCGGTTAACCGTCCGCTTTTCCATTGTTAAAGTTGGTGCCCACCTAAAAAAACAAATAAACACAAAGTATCCTTTCATAGACAAAAATAAAATAAAAAAATACTTATCTAAATAAAATTTGTACTGATTCCTCCTACAGCTTCTTTCAGGTTCTCTATTCAGTTCAGGGTCGAGTTCCAAACTTGCTGCTGCGTTGGTGGCATAGGTGACGGGGTCTCACGGAAGATGACTCGTGAAATGAGCGAAAATCGTCCTGGCGTTGACTCCTGCGTCTCACTGACAGCACCTGTGTGTGGAGGAAAAGCATTTCAGAAACATGAAAGGCAGCCTTCAGTCCGGCTTTTTGGCCTCCAACAAGGAAATACGACAGCTTACCTTATCTTCGCCACCACCGCAGCTGCAGGTGCAGATCGCACTGAAAGTTTGGGACTCGTGCCGGAACTGGTCCGTGAGTCCGTCTGTTGCAGAAGCTTCACGACGATCATCACAACACAAAAATATCCAGCCTACCGTGTTTTGACGGGTCAGATTTGACAGTTTTTGTTGAAAACGTTGACGAGGGAATGCCCGGTGCTGCACATTCGAGCGAATCGAGTTTTTATCGTAGCATAAACAAAGGCGTTAATCACAAAAACATATTTTAAAACGACCGCTCTCAAACAACTTCACGTTCGATCTGTTTTGTTTTGATTTGCTGTCACTCGAAAAAAAAGTGTGGCACTTCAAATTTACATGTGTTTTGTGATTACATTATACAATGTTTACATCTATTTCAATTTTTACATGTTCAGATTCATTATATTTTGACAAAATCATTTCCAGTTACATGAAATTTACTATTTACATTCGATTAGATTTTACATGATTGCTAAATACATCAAATTCAGCGATTTACATTGGATTTCAAATTTACATTTAGTGAAATTACATGAAAAACACACTTTACATGACTTGGAAATTTACATATTTTTTTCTGTGTAGTTAAAACAATAGATTTTGCAATGATAAAAGCCAATAAAATCCAATAACTTATTTTACTGAGAATTTCACTAAAACAGAACCATTTTGGTGTTTTGCTCTGGGGACCATCCAGAATCTATGCGCAACGACGCTGTATGGGATGGAAGCGCAAATGTTGGCTGTAGAAAACGGACAATTCTTTGTCCATAAATGGCCACCGTCTGCTGGGCTACGAGGCATTAAAGTTGTCGTCGTCGTCGAAAATAGATATTCATGTTCGCTACCTCCATTTGGCAGATAACTTCATACATGTAAATATATTGTGCGAGTCTTGTGTTGGGGGGAAAATGCATCTACTCTATAGGCCATTTGGATGTCGTAAAGCTTGGGGCCACGTGGACGTGGACATAAAGGGGAGGTTGATAAAGTTTAGAGGAGCTTTTTTTTTGAATATATGATTAATCGATCCATTAGACGTTTTAGGAAATGCTAGCGTTGGCTTCAGGGTGGCTGTGAGCTTGAGGTTTGATCACTGGGAAGACGAATTATGCTACTTAGTTATGCAATAGCCATAGATCGACGAGAATAGTTGTTGAGACAAAGTTTAGTTAGAGAATTCATTTGAAAAATGTGTTTCAGATTTATTTATACCCTAAAATTCACAAACAAAATCCTGTTAAATTTTGTTAAACCTCGAAATATTCCTCAGTTGACTCACCATGCGCAACTTGGCCCAGATTGTCGGAAGTAACCTCTCTAACCCAGTCAACTCAGAAGCCCCTGAAACCTATAAAACAAAAGAGCACTCAACAGAAGAACCTTCATCGCAGCCCTATGAATTTTGAAGCACCCCCCTCGTTTCGCAAAAGAGCCCCCTCCCCCCTTTGCTATAGAGTTGATCGACACTTTGCGATAAACATCAATCAAAAAGTGAGATGTTTATGGCTGAACTCGCGCCTGCGCTAAAAACACAACAACATTAGCGCGCGCACGCGGGTTATGATTGAGGGCTTCGTTGTCTTGTTCTTTGGAGGAGTTTTTTTTTTTCTAAGGTGGCCACACACCACGCAAAACATATGTGGCGCGGCTACTTGCCTGTAAAACATAAGCGCTGAGGTGAAAACAAAAATTCGAGGAGGTTGTCAAAAATTAATTGCTGTTAATCGACTTCATTATCGAAATATCGGTTAAATTAATTGAGCGCGCCCCTATCGCGATCGACCTCGGGTCTATTGTGAGTGGAATTTGGAGGGAATTTCGGGTGCTGGAGAAGAAACATTTTGTTAAATCAAAACAATTTAAAAAAAAACACATTTATGTTTTGAATATTCTTCTGTGATCGTTAAAAAAGGTCACTTCACTGACTTTTTTCCGTTTCGTCGAGGTTATTTTGAGTAATATTTTTCCGTGAAGAACATTACTTATGTTAACATATTTAGGGGGAGAGGGGGTAATATGCATACCCTAAGCGAAAAATTTGATTTCTCAACCATTACATCATTAAGGTGGAAGAATTTTGTTCGATGTTCTAAAACAATTATTGTTCTTCGTCATCCATGTGAAAAAAGTCTTTAAAAACCTCAAAATTGATCGAAAATTTCAAATTTCTAAACACATTTTTGATTCATTTCAAACAACAGTGCGGGGCAGTATGCACCACAACATTGGGGCAAAATGCACTACAACAACGGGACCAAATGCACCGAGTTAAAGCAGTTTTCACTAGTCACCACTAGATGACACCGCTGTTTTTACAAAGGAGCTTCACAGCGGTGCATTTTGCCCCGACCACGCTTTTTGCAGAAAATTTAATTAAAAATGCATTTTTCGATGTTTTTGGACTTATATTTCTATAGAATAATGAAGATTATGGCAAACACTATATACTTCAACACTTACAATATCAATAAATGCTTTTTCAAAATCAAATCAAATTATTCGCTCTACAGCATTGCCTTGGCGTTCTCGATTACGAGATTCCTACTCGAAACTAGGTGCCCGAAGGCTTGATTGTTGAGGCAATTGAAAACCTCTTTTTACACCTAAGCTTCCATCCACCCCGGGATTCGAACTGACGACTTTTGGATTGTGAGTCCAACTGCCTATCAGCGACTCCACCGAGGCAGGACCCAGGGAGACGACTCCTACACCCGGACTGAGCTAACGACCTAACCTTTAGGTTAGACCGGGGCCAACATTTACTTCCCTGTCCGACGGAAGGCGTGATCAGACAAATCTCGTCTCAAAATTTGCCACCGGGACCTTCTGGGATCAAACCCAGGCCGACTGGGTGAGAGGCAACCACGCTTACCCCTACACCACGGTCCCGGCTCTAATAAATGCTTTTTATATTGTCCAAAAATCATAATGAAAGTTCAATGAAAATTAGATGAAAACACAATATTTTAATGTTTTGCAAATAACTTAAGCTGTTTTTATACTGCGATGCTCAATTTTTTCCAGCATGGTTTAGCAAAGTTAAGCTTCCAATTTCTATGATTTTTCCCCGGAAAATTCTTCCAAATACAGAGAAAAGCAGGGGGTGCATTTTGCCCCAAGGGTGCATATTACCCCCTCTCCCCCTATCTTTATCTTCAGAACGTAGTTTGGGACATAACAAAAATTACTGAATACTTATTTGGATACAAATAGTACACACAGCAAAAAAATAGTAGTCCAGCTGCGTGTTTAAGGGTGTAAAACTTTGGCATTATTTTATGAAATTTTATGAAAGAACTAAAATTATCACTAAATCATCACTAAAGATTTACTTAAAATTTTAAACTTCACATTCTCAATGCTTTTGAAGATTCAAAATTGGTAGCACAATAGATTTTCGGCGATTTTTTTTTACCAATGCACATGTAGAGCCGGGGTTGGGTCTTAGAGGGTTAATCGATTTATCCGTCAGTTCCACATTTTATGATTTTATTCAAAGAAAGCGAAATGTCGATTTGAAAACGCGAACCTTGCCTAAAAAAATAAACTTGTACTCTATAGGGGGATGGCATCGCGATTTTTAGACCACGTTTTCCACTTTTCCTCCATCGAAACCGACTACTTTATCGACTTCATTTTGCTGGACGAGATAGGACACCGTCTATTTCTAGACGATTCCATTTTTTCCACTTTTACACATATAAAAACCAAATCGACGTCATCTTGTTGCACCCGCCATTTCGACGTTCCGTGAAAATCGCGTTGTAATGTTTGACCTTGAATAAACAAAAGCGAAAGCACGTAGTGTAAACAACACGTTTTGTTTGGCCGACCATTTTGTGCATTGTCCCGAAGTTTGGTTGAAGTTTGTTGCTGGAGTCCCGAGTAATAATTACAAATGTTAACGGTAGTCTAACTTGTACATGCGTCAAACGCGTTCTGACCTGAAATCCCTTTGGTCAGTTGTCGCACTTACATCAATTTTCAGGGAGTGAGAAGACAGCACGACAAGATTGAAACTGCTTTCACATGTAAAGTGACAAATATGCAAGGAGTTTTTTCGGATCACAAGATTGAAATCGAATTTTGGAGATCTGTGAAGGTCAAAAGGTGAGGCATTGTGAGCTGCACAAAATGGCGTTCTTAACTCAATTTGGCCCAAAATGCACGTAGGACAAGTTAGCACGACGGAGACGAAATGGTAATACCACCTCCCTATAGAATCGTACAAAGTTGGAAAATATAGAAACTTTCTAAATTTACAAGCTATCTCGTACAGTGTTTAGTAATTTTTGTTAGGAAGTATTTATTTTTTGACACAGTTTTTGGATAGCAAGTAAAATGAACCCATGCTCCAAAACCAAAAGCTTTTAGATTTGTCTATGTGACTAGTTTGAGAGTATTCGATAAAGAATAATATTGATACTTAAGCTGAAATGAAAAAAAAAAAATATATATACAGAAAATACTCAATTTTGATCTTGGCGGAAAGGGGTACCTTATTTTCAAATGATATAACAGGGTAATTCTCCACCAACTCACACAGCAGTTGCCCCGACCCCTCTTCGATTTGCGTGAAACTTTCTCCTAATGGGTAGCTTTTGTCCCTGATCACGAATCCGAGGTCCGTTTTTCGATATCTCGTGAAGGAGGAGCGGTACGACCCCTTCCATTTTTGAATATGCGAAAACAGAGGTGTTTTTCAATAATTTGCAGCCTGAAACGGTGATGAGATAGAAATTTGGTGTCAAAGGGAGTTTTATGTAAAATTAGACGCCCGATTTGAAGGCATACTCAGAATTCCGAAAAAAACGTATTTTTCATCGAAAAAAACACTAAAAAAGTTTTAAAAATTCTCCCATTTTCCGTTATATGACTGTATAAAATTTTGGAACATGTCATTTTATAAGAAATTTAATGTACTTTTCGAATCTATCGAAGGGTCATTTTTCATTTAGAACAAAAATTTCATTTTAAAATGTCGTGTTTTTTCTAATTTTTGCCTTCCTCACTGAGGTAAGGCTTTAATCCTGCTCTAAAAATGAACTTCGTATAAAAACGTCGTAGACCCACCTTCATGTATACATATCAACTCAGAATCGAAAACTGAACAAATGTCTGTGTGTATGTGTGTGTGTATGTGTGTGTGTATGTGTGTGTGTATGTGTGTGTGTATGTATGTATGTGACCAACAAACTAGCTCATGTTTCTCGGCACTGGCTGAACCGATTTGACCCGAACTTGTTGCATTCGACTTGGTTTAGGGTCCCATAGATCGAGTTTTATACAGATTGAAGTTTCGATAAGTAGTTCAAAAGTTATGTATAAAAATGTGTTTTCACATATATTTGGATCTCACTTAACTGTATGTAAACTATGTCCGGGTCTATCATCCGACCCATCGTTGGTTAGGTTATCAAAAGACCTTTCCAACGAGTTCAAAACATTGAAGATCTGGCAACCCTGTCTCGAGATATGGCCACTTAAGTGATATTGATGTACTTTTTTGAAGCCGGATCTCACTTAAATGTATGTAAACTATGTCCGGGTCTATCATCCGACCCATCGTTGGTTAGGTTATCAAAAGACCTTTCCAACGAGTTCAAAACATTGAAGATCTGGCAACCCTGTCTCGAGATATGGCCACTTAAGTGATATTGATGTACTTTTTTGAAGCCGGATCTCACTTAAATGTATGTAAACTATGTCCGGATCCACCATCCGATCTATTGTTGGTTAACTTATCAAAAGAACTTTCCAATGAGTCCAAAACATTGAAAATCTGGCAACCCTGTCTCGAGATATGGCCACTTAAGTGATATTGATGTACTTTTTTGAAGCCGGATCTCACTTAAATGTATGTAAACTATGTCCGGATCCTCCATCCGACCCATTGTTGGTTAGATTATTAAAAGACCTTTCCAACGAGACTAAAACATTGAAGATCTGGCAGCCCTGTCTCGAGATATGGCCACTTATGTGATATTGATGTACTTTTTTGAAGCCGGATCTCACTTAAATGTATGTAAACTATGTCCGGCTCCACTATCCGACCCAACGTTAGTTAGGTTATCAAAATACCTTTCCAACGAGTCTAAAACATTAAAGATCTGGCAACCCTGTCTCGAGATATGGCCTCTTAAGTGATATTGATGTACTTTTTTGAAGCCGGATCTCACTTAAATGTATGTAAATTATGTCCGGATCCTCTATCCGACCTATTGCTGGTTAGGTTATCAAAAGACCTTTCCAACGAGTCTAAAACATTGAAGATCTGGCAACCCTGTTTCGAGATATGGCCTCTTAAGTGATATTGATGTACTTTTTTGAAGCCGGATCTCACTTAAATGTATGTAAACTTTGTTCGGATCCTCTATCCGACCTATTGCTGGTTAGGTTATCAAAAGACCTTTCCAACGGGTCTAAAACATTGAAGCAACCCTGTCTCGAGATATGGCCCCTTAAGTGATATTGATGTACTTTTTTGAAGCCGGATCTCACTTAAATGTATGTAAACTATGTACGGATTCACTATCCGACCCATTGTTGGTTAGGTTATCAAAAGACCTTTCCAACGAGTGCAAAACATTGAAGATCTGGCAACCCTGTCTCGAGATATGGCCACTTAAGTGATATTGATGAACTTTTTTGAAGCCGGATCTCACTTAAATGTATGTAAACTTTGTTCGGATCCTCTATCCGACCTATTGCTGGTTAGGTTATCAAAAGACCTTTCCAACGGGTCTAAAACATTGAAGCAACCCTGTCTCGAGATATGGCCCCTTAAGTGATATTGATGTACTTTTTTGAAGCCGGATCTCACTTAAATGTATGTAAACTATGTACGGATTCACTATCCGACCCATTGTTGGTTAGGTTATCAAAAGACCTTTCCAACGAGTGCAAAACATTGAAGATCTGGCAACCCTGTCTCGAGATATGGCCACTTAAGTGATATTGATGAACTTTTTTGAAGCCGGATCTCACTTAAATGTATGTAAACTATGTCCAGGTCTATCATCCGACCCATTGTTGGTTAGGTTAGGTTATCAAAAGACCTTTCCAACGAGTGCAAAACATCGAAGATCTGGCAACCCTGTCTCGAGACATGGCCACTTAAGTGATATTGATGTACTTTTTGGAAGCCGGATCTAAAAAATTGATGAAACTTGTGTACAGCCATTGTTGTGAGGAAGGCTCCAACCACATAGGTGGATTAAGTTAGTTTTTCTAGTTCATTTTGATTGCATAATTTCGTAATTTTTGTTCCCCACGATCTATTTCCAGTTGATCTAGATCTATTCACAGTTGTGAAGGCTTATTATTATAATTTCAAATAAACCTTGACATGAAATTTTCAGTAGAGCAAATTGAAAGTGATTAAAATATAATTGAAATCTTTTATTATTTTTGTTTGTAAATAAAAAAATGTGCCGGAAATAAACTATTTTTTAACTCTTTTTGTAAATTTAGCCAGTTTATTGATATTTAAAGCCTGAAACTCAATCGTGAAAGTATTTTTTTCGAAAAGTTCACCAAATTTTGCCCTCCGGACGTTTATTGAGGTTTGTAGACTGCTTTAATGTGGGGATTTTTCTGATGTAAATTTCTTAAGAAACAAACCAGATACAACCGTTCATCACAAACATGTACTTTCAAAGAAAAATCTCTACTTTCAAAGCACACGATTAAGTTTTTGCCTTCCTCACTGAGGTAAGGCTATAATCCTGCTCTAAAAATGAACTTCGTATAAAAACGTCGTAGACCCACCTTCATGTGTACATATCGACTCAGAATCGAAAACTGAACAAATGTCTGTGTGTATGTGTGTGTGTATGTGTGTGTGTATGTGTGTGTGTATGTATGTATGTGACCAACAAACTAGCTCATGTTTCTCGGCACTGGCTGAACCAATTTGACCCGAACTTGTTGCATTCGACTTGGTTTAGGGTCCCATAGATCGAGTTTTATACAGATTGAAGTTTTGATAAGTAGTTCAAAAGTTATGTATAAAAATGTGTTTTCACATATATTTGGATCTCACTTAACTGTATGTAAACTATGTCCGGGTCCACTATCCGACCCATCGATGGTTAGATTATCAAAAGACCTTTCCAACGAGTCCAAAACATTGAAGATCTGGCAACCCTGTCTCGAGATATGGCCTCTTAAGTGATATTGATGTACTTTTTTAAAGCCGGATCTCACATAAATGTATGTAAACTATGTCCGGATCCACTATCCGACCTATTGTTGGTTAGATTATCAAAAGACCTTTCCAACGAGTCTAAAACATTGAAGATCTGGCAACCCTGTCTCGAGATATGGCCCCTTAAGTGATATTGATGTACTTTTTTGAAGCCGGATCTCACTTAAATGTATGTAAACTATGTACGAATCCACTATCTGACCCATTGTTGGTTAGGTTATCAAAAGAATTTTCCAACGAGTCCAAAACATTGAAGATCTGGCAACCCTGTCTCGAGATATGGCCACTTAAGTGATATTGATGTACTTTTTTGAAGCCGGATCTCACTTACATGTATGTAAACTATGTCCGGGTCCATCATCCGACCCATCGTTGGATAGATTATCAAAAGACCTTTCCAACGAGTCCAAAACATTGATAATCTGGCAACCCTGTCTCGAGGTATGGCCACTTAAGTGATATTTATGTACTTTTTTATTCCGGATCTAAAAAATAGATGAAATGTTTGTACAATTCCATCACATCAGCCATTGTTGGAAATAAGTGAGGAAGGTTCCAACCACGTAGGTGGATTAAGTTAGTTTTTAATTTTTTTTTAATTAACAGTTATTTTTTTTTAGAATTCTGATTATTCACAAAGAAACCTGTTATATTTATATTTTACATCATTTTTTCTATTTTGTCTGTTCTACAACTTTGTAAAACATTGGTACACTCTAAAAAGTAACTCGCAAAGTTAAAAAAAAAACGCAATTTGGCTCAACATGAAAAAAAAATCTATGTAGGTTATTGCAGATTCTATAAGTGCATTTCCCTTTAAATTACATGTTTTTAATGTGTTGATAGTTGAGTAACGAAAATTGGCAGAGGCAAAAAAAACTTTTATTTAATATTTTTTCGAAAAAAATAGTGTTTTTTCTGAGTTTTGACACCAAATTTCCAAATAAATCCTCTATTTCGAATGTTATAAAAATAAAAGGGGTCGTAGCGCGCCCTACGCCACGAGGTATCGAAAAGTGGATCTCGAGTTCGTGATCAGGAACGAAAATAGCCTATCAGGACAATGTATCACGCAAATTGAAAAAAAGGTCGTGGCATCTTTTTTCTGATTTCGTGTGAGTTGACCCTTAAGTTAACCCTATTACTCCAGAGCATCACTGATTTTTGTGTTCAAAATTAAATTTCTCTGCAACCATGCACTTTTTCAACCTGGTTCATCTTGCACTACACCCAAAATTCCGAGTCGAGAGAATCGTTCCCTCAAAATTTATTGAGGGCTCAGCGCCAAAATCGAGAGAATAATGCTACCAACTCACACCACCATAACAAATGAGTTCATTCGTTAATTGATTTAATAAATCTCCAACAAGTATCATACATCGACATCTGACCACTCCTTGTTTCCCAAGCTGTGGTGGCCGAGACAGTTAAGTCAATGGGTTAAATGTCAAAGATCTCTGGTTCGATTCCCGTTGTCGACACTTTTGATTTTTTGTTTTGACGGATGAACTTTTTTTTGCAAATGAACCTTGCGAGAATAATTCTCTCGCCCATCTTGAGCTGTGTTCTCTGTGTCCATAAATGGTACCACTATTCTCTCGTCTCGAGGAGATTATTCTCCCGGACTAGCGCTGCCCAGTTTTGGGTGTAGTTTATATAGAATGTTAACTTATAACCATTAAAATTTCATCCAATTTAGTCGATTCAGCTACGAGTAATGGTGAAAAACGTAAAAATCTCGATTTTGCTCTGTTTGGAAAAGGTTAAGTAGAAATTAGTAGAAATTTTCCACAAATCTGAGTTCCAATCATTTTAATTATTGACTTCGTAGTAATATTTATTCCACAACCAAGTAATTCACCAGACCTCGCGGATACCAATGGCATCGTGGTAGGTATCGCCGTGGACACAGATAAAGAGAGCGTTTAACCTTTCACTTTTGTCCAAACGTAGGGCGGGGAGGGTGGGCACATAAAATATTGCCGTTTGGTCAGAACAAAAGATATCTTACTTGCTCTCCTATTTCAATAAAATAAAAGCAAAAAAAAAAAACATCATCGAAAGATTGCTGGACTATCATGGTGGTCTGAGTAAGAAATCGTAAATATGTTTTAGGTGTAATTTTTGCGAGGGTTTATGGGTGATTTTATGAATTTTAGCTACAATCCAAATTTAAGTAAAGTTAAGTGAAGTCTACAAACGTTCAGTTCTTTATTCCAAAATTGCTACAGTCCCTACCGTAATCCGCATATCGCACCACCAGAAGTCGCAACCCAATACAACAACTCGCATTTAATCTAAACTGTGCAAACAGAGAGCAGCAGAAAAAATACGAAATCAACAAGATATTGTTCTGCTCCAGTACAACATCGCGCAAAGGAAGAAAAAAAAGCGATTTGCTAAAATCTTGTAATAAACGATATCGCGATATATATTCCCGCGGATCATATTCGTCTCCAAGTCCTGTTCCTGTTGTCCCTTGGCCAACAAACAACAATAGCCGTGAGTGTGCGCGCGCCGCCCTCCAGCTTTAAAATCTTCATTTGATATGCCCATCGGGGACTGACTTCAGGCTCACCCAAAACGACACGGCGACGACGAGGTCCAACACAGATTTATCAGATCGCCAATGGTCGCCCGTAAAGTTTAGCATTTATTATTTTCAGCTGCCTGCATTTGCTTCTGGTTTGCGAAGGGGAGGTTGGGGTGAAATGTTTAAAATTGGAAGGGAAACTTTTCATGGAATATTATCAGGTAAGATGAGTTTCAAGGTATTTAAATTACACTTTTGAAGTAACATTTTCCCCAAACCTCTCCTCCACTTAGGGTAACTACAGAAATAAAACTATAGCACAAACAGGGCCCTACTGCTTTGTGGTGGTACAGCGGCCAAGTGGGAAGGCATTTTTGCAACTTGAGATCACAGCGGGGTTCAAATTTATGTGTTCCCTTATCGCTGCTCCACGGGAACAACAACAACGACAACAAGAACCTGGGCAGGACCCCTGCATCCAGCGCCATCTGTTGAACAATACCGATCCACAGTCGTCGCCGCCGCCGCCAAGAGATCTCCTCTCGGGTATTGTTACGCTGGTTACGACGATAACGTTCCCGGCGCGATGGGAATCTGGGAAAGATCGGCAGAGTTTGGAATGTTGGTCGGAAGATTGGAAAACATCGAATGAATTGTTTTCGGTGGAATTGTTTTGGATTGAAGTACTTGCAGGATTCGAAAAGTCATCAGAAAACATTATTTTATTGAAAAATTTTGTCGAAATCGACAGTAATGAAACTATTTTAAGGTAATTTCCTTTGAGAGACTTCTACTGATTTTGTAGGCGGCAAGCTACGAACCCTAATATTTCAGATCTCATGCAAGTGATGGAATGTTAGATTTTAACTACAATCATCGAGTTAATGTTGTATATTAAGTTATTTAAGAACCTCATCTTTATTATCATCTGAAATTAGCTTGAAACTGTATTTCAAACAGATTTGATTCAAGTGACTTCAACTGATTTCTATGGCATCGCGCAACGAACCTCAAAATTTTATACTAAAAAAGTGTCTCCAAAGGTTACAACTCTTCTCCCCAACAAAAAGTAAACATAAAACCAAACAAACCAGGAACGCAAAAATTCCCACGCCTATCGATCGCAAGCGATCGGGCCAATTTCACATTGATTAGCAGCGGTCCGCACCGCAAACTGGAGCAGAGTCTCTCTCCTCCGTGTAAGAAACGTGCGCACGCGTGCAGAAAAAAATATTATTGCAACAACATAAAACTGTC